>NW_027272147.1:195000-240000 GCF_040938485.1 Diadema antillarum | reverse complement strand
GGAGTCGCCTTCTTCGGGTTTTTTTTTTTTTTTTTTGGGGGGGGGGGTGTTTTTGTTTGTTTGTTTGTTTGTTTGTTTGTTTTGTTTTATTACATTGTTACTAAGCACCGTCCTCTTCTGCTGTAAACTCCAGGTCATTTCCGTTGCCGGGTTATTAATCGCCACCTTCACACTGCCTATCGTTGTCACTGCTAATGGCATTGTTTCCATGAATTGTTTCGTCATTAGTTTTTGACATAGTTATAGTCGAGATCATGGTCATTTTGTCATTATCATTACAATACATGATGATCACAACCTTTTCTGTTAGTATAGTAATGGTAGTTCTATATAGCATTATTAGTCTGTTGTTGTAGTTGGGATCAGGTTTGTTGTATATCTCTAATATGAAAATTCTGCCCTCTTCTGGAATGCACGTCGATGGAAGCCCTATTAGTACTTATCATCACATTCATTTCATAAGCCTATAGTCCTACATGTGGGTAAGAGAGACCGTAGTTATTAGGACGGCTGATACTGAATATCATGGCTTTTATAGAAAGCTCCTTAAAGAAAGCGTTTTCTATAATTACTGTGGCATAATTGAGAGTGAAATACAGGGTAGGTGGTCTCTGCCGGGATGGTGTTTGGTGCCGAATTGAGCGCAGTATCAACTGTGGCAGTTAATTCTGTGTACGTCACGGAGCGGGACGGACTAGAGATTCACGCGTGTGACACAGTTCGTGAACATTTTTTTTCAGAAGTATCTCGGTCCCTCACCTCACCCTGTTATCTTGTCTCTATTGCCTCCTTCTCCTTCTCCTGCCTTGGCTTCATTGAGGCTGACTTACAAGGGAATTCCCCTCACGCTGCCTGAGAATCTTCAGCACTGCAGAGGTCTCGAACCGAGCTGTTAAAGGCCCTCTTGTTTTTGGTATGGCGTAAAATTTGCGAAAATGAGAATTTCACAATTTTGACCAACGCCAGCGCAGCCGTGGGGGCCGTGGGGGCCGTGGGGGCTCGGGCCCCCACGCTTTTTGTGCACCATACAAAGGAATACATAAGGTGTCATCACTTTGGGTACTGAGGACTTTTTTTTTTTGCTTGTAAGCTCATGAAACCCGGAAGTGGGCCCCACACTTTTGAAAACACTGCGCCGGCCCTGTTGACAATCTGTTTAGTAAAGTCGTGTGTAGAATACTGTATTTCTTTCGACCACGCAGAAACAATAAATCAAATCAAGTTAAATCAAATGAAGATATTCATTTCATTTCTCAGTCTCATAAGGCTTTGAATTTCTTATTTTGAAATACATGTACTGATAAAGAATAATTCTTATATGTCTGTACAGTTCTCTAGACATTCCTTGCATATTAGTATTCATTGAATTCTGACATAGATAAGAGAAAATGGTATTTTGAAGAATTCGAAATTCGAACTCTACTACTACACATCATGATGCAGCATTGAAATGTACCCGCTGTCGCAAATCATTACCCCCTAGTTATACAAGGTGATTTAAGTGCCTCCTTCCTGTTGACCTGATTTCAATATCTGCCGTTTGGTATGTGTGTGTGTGTGTGTGCGTGCGTGTGCGTGTGTGTGTGTGTGTGCGCGTGTGTGTGTGTGCGTACGTGTGTGTGTGGGTGTGTGTATGTGTGTGTGTGTGTGTGTGTGTGTGTGTGTGTGTGTGTGTGTGTGTGTGTATGTGTGTGTGTGTGTTTGGGTTTCTTTTTTCATTCTTTTTAAAGAACAAGATATATGGGGTCGGTCCATTAGATAAACATCTTTGCTGTTGACCACAAAAATCGACCAAAAAGTCTTTGTCACCTATCTACGTCCTCCTTTCTTGGCAAATCTTGACCAGATATTTGTATTATTTTTTCGCCTTGTATATAAATACAGGACATCTACACTTCGGCGTTGCATTTCTCGATTTTTCTCCAAATTGTTACTCGCAATACAAAACAAAAATTCAAATATCCAGACTGCTGAAGTGTTTGTCTAGTGTCGATAAAAATACCACCATCGATGCGTCTTGTTGATTACTAACTCTACCCTTTACAAACAGCGGCATCAAGAGAAACCCATTTTGTAAGTACACGACATTTGTTTTGACCTGTTTTTCTACCTTGAACCGAATTTCAAATTATCGGACTGGCGTCGCCGGCCTCTGATTTCCTAGAGCAATGTTTATTCATTTCGTTTACCTTTTTTGCTATTACTCATGATTCAAAAATTACCCAGTAGTGAGAGACGAAACATGAAAACAACGTACACCAACAACTAGTGAAAAAGAACACAACAATATAAAGCATCGCAATTCGAATAACGTCTACACGATGTCTGAAATAAATCATGTTTCCATTTTTCAGACACTGATTAATGGTCTGATATCACGTGCATTGGACAGACGTTCCTCTTTGATGGTATGACAGAACATCTTGAATGGTGATATCTTATTGGACATTTTTTACTAACTACTTCTCAGGAAACGGATGAAACGTAGAAATAAAGACCTGATCGGTTTTAATATTTGAGTTTATAAGTTTGAAATAATGGTGGAGAACGTGTTTAGTGCTCCTAGACATACAATCACAAAATAACGTATGATAAAAATGATTGTGAGAATCGCAAATTGTGTGCAATGACCCCACATGGCTGGTTCAGCAGTTTAGCCGTGACTGGTTTTTTTCCTCATCTTCAAAGCGGATGAAGACATATAAACTACGAGCGGGATAGTATCATCTTCTTTTTTTATATTATTGCCGAGAGGTCCTCGCTTTACACACTGTCGCTC
Source organism: Diadema antillarum (assembly GCF_040938485.1). NCBI lineage: Eukaryota > Metazoa > Echinodermata > Echinoidea > Diadematoida > Diadematidae > Diadema > Diadema antillarum. Next base: position 237,221 of record NW_027272147.1, on the reverse strand, counting down.
CACACTCAACCCTCTTGAAACCACACTTTACCTGGGGGCGCTGTGCTTAAAGACAGTACGTTACAGAGAGATAGCGAGAGAGAACAAGAGGTCACACCCATTTTTTTAAGTGTCTGTATATGCATGTATCTCAACCCACCATTATACACGCCCATGTATTGCATTACCACCGCAAACTAAAATGCAATCATAGAAAACACGTAAGTAGACAAAATCACAGTGCGCGGGTGTTGTACGATGTGATTCCATCACCATCAACAGTATCGCCTCATTTTACTTCGTGCATTGGAATCGGCTCGTCGTTAAGGAATTCTTCATCCCTCCTTTCTCCATCTCCCTGCGCGCTCTCTCTCTCTCTCTCTCTCTCTCTCTCTTCTCTCACTGCGTCTATCTCTATTTACTTTGCTATCTCTCTCTCTCTCTCTCTCTCGCTATATATATGCACATATCCTCTTCTTTATCTATCTTATCTATTCCGTCTTCACCTTTTATGTTTGTTTACATATTATGTCCAGATACGTAACTCCTTCTCGAGTGTTTATTCCGTTCACTTCGGATTTGAACCTACAAAGTTTTAAGGTGTCATAGATTCTTCGATATGGCTAGCTTTGATGTTATGACAGTGACTAATGAGCTCTGATCAACAAACAGCTTGTAGGAAGTACTGGAAAAGAGTTAGATGTATTTTTTATGAATTCGTCGTCTCAGACAAAATAAGCAAAATACTTAAGGGTTGTCCCTAATTTCTTTAACGGCGATCGATATGAAAAAGGAAAAGAATTTGACATTAAAGACAAAAAGTTTCGATTTATTCCGAAATTTACCAGCAAACTTTCAACAATTCAATATCATGTTTGCAAGTTTTAACTTTGTGTTTTTCCTGAGTTTGCTGTTACGAGTGGTTTGACTCAAAATTGATATGTGACCCTGCACCTCAAAACAAACAAAAAGTCGCCAGACATGAATTTTTAGTTAAGACCATATTCTGAAAGAGCAGACTTTAAGCTTTAAAATGATGTATAACTCAAATCAAATGGACTCTCCTAACCTATCTAAATATTGGAAAGAAAGCACAAACTCAGGAAAAGTGTGAAGTGAGAAAAGAGGCTCTGAAGTACAGTGTCTATTCAAGCGCTTAATCTTTACCAAACCGTGCTGGCTGTGCGATGAATGGGGCAAAAACAGGAAGTAAATCACCAGAGTAACAACAATGAAGGGATTATTAGATTAAACTGAAATTAAGCATGCCTCATTAACACATTCTGTCCATAATTAATGCCAACTTTTAAAGCAGTAGCACTATCCTTTCAAAAGTTATTAGAGTTGAAAGCGAAGAGTGTGGACAAGGTTTTTCAGAAATGAAAAAGGGATTCTAAAGACACCTAATCACACCATTCTACCAAAAATGTTCGAGATAAACTGCTAAAAAAAACACACTTTCCTGCCCATTTTATGATACCAAATTTTAGCATAATGTAAAAGAAGACCCACTCTTTCAGAAAATATGAAAAAGTCAAGTTCGGCTAGGTTGACCCATTTCACTTATTTTCAGGCCTCATGCAAAATCAGTGTGTGCGACTTTATGTTCGTTTTGAGGTGCACGGTCACATATAGTATTGAATTAAGTGCAGAATAATTAGATTTAATTTTTTATTTAAATCATTGTATATGCATATCGTTATCACACATACAAATAGACACACTAACATATATACAAATACAAAACACACACACACACACACACACACATTCAAACACTCCCCCTCCTTCATTGCACACTCACACAGACACATACACAAATGCACATAATATGTGTGTGTGTTTTTTATATTGAATTGTTGTAGTTATGCAAGTGTTAGGTAATATGAAGAGTGTGAATTGAGAAGTCGGGCAGTATGTATAAGTTTAATAGTATGTTTTGAAATATGATTAATAGTAACGATGATAGCGGTAGTATGTATGCATTGACGTATGATTGTTTAACTCTATTCATATCTTGTGTAAGCCTGTAATATTGTTTTTAAGTAATGTGTATTTTTTGTTGTCTTCGTGAATGAACAGACAAAAAAAAATACTCATAATCACCATCACCATCATCATCATCATTTCAGCACTATGACAAAAAGTATTAGATGAGTCAAAGAATCATGACCTATATCACGTGGTATGGTAAAAAGGAGTCAAATTGATATATGATAGCTTTCACATAATCAAAATATAGCACATAGCCATCCGTGAATATATCTAAGTATTACCAAACCAGATGGGATTATACGCTATTCAATAAGATTATATACACACACTGTTTAATCTGCCAACTTGAAACGAATAAAGGAGACACGACCAATTTGCATAATTTTGAACTATGTCGTGTACATGACGTGTTGAATGTCATCATAAAGATACCATGATACAATTGTACTTTATTGATTCGTGCGTCTATGTGCCACAGTGCGTATTTATGTTGGCTTGTCAAGTTATGCGAGCTTTATGAGAAATGCCTCAAATAACTGCGCTATAATTGAATGGTATTGAATTAAACTGAATCGAAATGTTTGGCACCAATTTAAGTGCTCCTCGATACTTTTCCGGAAGCAAGCTAATAAAATACATACATCACTTTGGGATTTGCCGGTGAGAATGAGCTATCTAAATCACCACCACACAAAATTCACGAATATTCCCGGGTAATGTCTAAGGGATTCGCAGGAAATGTTCGAGGAACCCTTTGGACGGATGATTTTCACTGGTAGAGCCTGAAGCGATCAGAAAATTCGAATTCTTCATATCGGCCGAGTGTGCTATAGTTGTTTCGTGTCGGACGCAATATTACGCCGCCGTGGTATTCGCAGATAGGACACAATTCATGAAAATGAATATCGCTCAACATGATTAATCCGCTCTATTGTTGATTGAATTTGTTTCTACAGATTAATGTGATTATGATAATATTTTCAAGTAAATCCATCATCCACACAATCTATCTATGTTTTATTTTCAATTTCTTTCAATCTTTCTCTTCTTTCTTTTACACACACACATACACACACACACACACACACACACACACACACAGATCTCACTCTCTCTCTCTCTCTCTATCTCTCTCTTCTCTCTCTCTTTCTGCTGCAATTAATCATAAATCCCAAGATATGGCCTGACGTAAATGCTTTTGTTTCACTCTGCCTTTTCTGATAGTTTTCCAGCCGTTATCTATTTTTGCGCTCTTTCCTCTTTGCAGGAGATCTTCCATTTTTCTGGGCACTTGATGAATAAAATGATATTTCATGACGTAACTTTTGTAACAGCAACGCACTCTAACAATCTACATGAGGAACGATTGAAGTATTAGATGAAATGGGCTTGACTTGACCAAGAACATTAACGTATCTACTTTTGTCCAAGTTCTTGAAAACTGTACAATTTTCAGAAAATACTATATCTACCATTGTCATTTTTAATGTAGTTTTTTTTGTAAGCGTGGTAAGGAAGTTACAGTGTAAAATATCGACATATTATTTTGTCATATCTTTCTCAAAGTTGCGATTTGATTCAAGACAATCAAGATATTATTAATCATCGGCAAGCAGTGTGCTTGAGGCTCACCATTTTGTAAGCGATATGAATTTGAATCTATTTTCATTTGAAATGAAAAAGTAAGGAAAAAAGTACGCTCGGCAAATATGATATATTGAGAAAGGAAAGCGTTGACTCGCTAGTGGTTCGAGCTGGATGCTGGCCCGCGAGAGAGAAAGACGGGAAACAAGAGAGGGGGCTTGCCGAGGGGATCCGCCCCGCGGTGGATGTGATGATGATCTGATCTGTCGGAATTAGCGAACTGAAAAGCAAATTTGTCGAGATAGCTGCGGGTAGCGCGGGCCGTCGAAACGACAACGATATGGAGAAGATTTTTGATCACTATCATTACATTATCATTGTCGGTCCCTGCGTCTCGTCGGCAATGATTGCATTTATATGAGCGTGTCGGATTCGTTCTTGTATCGCGGACGGGGGGGGGGGGGGGTTAGGGGTGGAGGAATGAGGGGTGCAGCTATTATTCTGAACGATGAATAGCTTTTAGGCACTTCCGAGTAAACATGGAGTGTTGTCCAAACGGGGAGGGGAGAAGGGGTATGAGGGTGTGAGCTCATATTTCATATCTGAATACACTTTCAGAAGAAGCCGCCCGGCAAAATTTTTACGAAGAAGCTGAGCGGCGTAATAATCTCATACACAGTTATGTCCGCATTTCTTCATACCAGTTCCTGTAAGAAAATATTCAAAAGTTGGTGTATTTTCGATTCTCTTCTTTTCTCTCTTTTTTTCTACCCCTCTCACTCTGCATTTCTCTTTTCTGTTTTAATCCCCTTCTCTTTTCTATTTTGATTCTTCTCTCTCCCGAACTCCCTCTCTCTCTCCTTCTCTCTCTCTCTCTCTCTCTCTCTCTCTCTCTCCACTTGTAATCGGTAATGACTGTCTTTTATTCAGCAAATAAAATTTTGACGTTGTCTACTATGATGATCATATTCCAGTGACGCAGTATTTGTAATTGGCAGATCAAACTGTTTTACGGTTAAACCAGTTCCGATGAAAACACTTCCATAGCTTACTTGTATTTTCATCGGGATCAAACAAGAAATCTGGCTGTCCCCTTTGGGTATATCGGTTTGATCTCTCGTACACGTTCTTCTTTCTTTTTCTGTCCTGTCAATGACCCAAATAAGAGAGATCATTGCTGGTCAAATGGGCAGGTCCTAGTGAGATTGGCATGAATTCTATACAATATGAACGACCCTGCTTTCAGTATTATAGTTTCTTTACAAAGACATTTGGATGGGTGATATTGAAATAATTGGTGCCTTTGTTCACCTGTATGCCTCTAACATATGTCTAACTCACACTAGTCCGTAATTGTGAACAAAACTAAAACACACAGACACACATGAACTAACTATACCAAACCAAAAAAAAAAAGAGAGAAAACATTTGAAACAATTAGTGATCATTTTTCTCCTCATTTAGCTAAATGGAAGTTGAAATCATGTAATTATTTCGGTTGATTATCAATTACATCTTAAATGAAAAGGTAATATAGCTATGGTATTCATTTGCTTCAATGGAAATGAAGCGATTATCCGATCACTTCGATTTCTGATCAATCCGATTATCAGAATCTATTATGAAGGTATCAATGAAGGCATGTTCTAAATTTTCTTACCCCCACTCTAGGAAATTTTGAAATCATTCAGTATCTACATTTATCTCAGTTTTTTTTTTGTGATAATCATATTACTGTCCCTCAATTCAATTCAGTTTTAGTTTAAGTTTGTGTTGTATATCCACTTGTACAACTTTGAAACTTGATAAATCAACGGCAATCTAAGTGATTTTGTTTTCAGGTTCAAATTGTACAGATTTTAAGTAGAAAGCATTATTTTTGGAAACATTTGAGTGATGGACAATGCCAAAAGTTAATCCGATTTCTACTGAATGGTCCCATACTTTCTTGGGCAAAATATGAATGAACTGTAATCAAATAAGAAATTAAACAGACGCACTCTGTTGGTGTCGCATACTATTCTCAGCTAAACATAATAGCGTACTGTTATATTCCTAACACCCGTCACACGTTGACAAAATCTACCTGATTTTGTTTGATTATTTGTGTTTTAGTAAGGAAATTTCTCGTCTGTGTTTGATATCAGAGGAAACGTTAATTACCCATCTGGTCATTTACCTCTCAGGGTCCTTGGGGTATGACACCAGCAGGTGTTATTTTCACTATACGAGCACGCAGCCATGCGGTTCTCGTTTGACTAATTAAACATCATCTTTATCATGATTATGCTTGTTTTATTGTTTGATATCTTCGTCTACTGTCCCTCAATTTACGTAACACACACAAAATTCCACCTGCCAATTAAGACGATGCACTACACTCAAGTGGCATTTGTTCTCCAAATCAAGAGTATAATATTTCACAACCTACATCTAATTGGGACTAAACAAAATTTCTTTAAGAGGCGGTGATATGACTTAGAATATTCAGTTACATCAAAATTACAGATATTTGGTATGTCATAAAGGCCAAGGGAAAACACTATATCAACAGTTAAAGTTTTATGCAAACTGCAGGTCAGGGTCTTGATGACTACAGAGATTAAAATGGCGTAACCACTAAAGTCTGATTATTTGACAACATTTATAATACAATGATGATAAGGAGCTCTAGAAGAAGAGGACTGGTTTGTAGAAGAAGTGGTAAGAGGAGAGGGAGATGTGGTGGAGGAGAAGGATGTGGGAAGGGGAGGAGGGGAAAGGAAGGTAGGAGGTGGGGAAGAAGAGGAGGGGAAGGAGAAGGAAGAGGAAAAGGGAGGTGTTGGAGGAGGAGGTGATGGTAGAAGTTGAGATAAGGGCGAGGAGAAAGTGAAGGAGGAAGAGAGGGAGGAGAAATGAAGGGGGACGCGAGAGGAGGCGAAGCTGGAGGAGGAGGAAGAGAAAAAGGGAGGAGGTGGTGAAGGAGGAGGTGGTGGTGGTGGTAGAAGGTGGGATAAGGATATTGTGAACGAAAAAGAGAGGGAGAAAAATGGAAGGGGACGTTGGAGGAGGCGAAGCAGGAGGAGGAGGTGGTATTGGAGATGGAGGGAGAAGATGGAAAAAGTAGTGAAAGGAGAAGGTGATGGTGGAGGAGGTGATGGAGAAAAGGGACAGATAGGTGTCGGGAGGGAGCGGGGTGGAGGGAAAGCAGGAGGGAGAGGAGGTGCTAGAAGCAGACGACAGCCGGAGGAGGAGGATGAGAAGGAGAAGAATAATTAAGACATGGAAGAGGAAGAGAAAGAAGTGGAGAAAAAGGATGAGGAGAAGGCAGGGCGGAGGAGTTTAGGGGAGGGGAGGGGAACGTCTATTATGTCTTGGTATCTACTAATACCAAGTTTCACTACACAGCTGTTCTGCAATCGAGTAACAAAGTTACAGAGAACATGAACTTTTGATGTCTCAACTTCACGAAGTAACTAAGAACAAGACATAAACTGAATTCAACGTTTCTGCAAATTGTCAACCAAAATGAGGTGATGGAAGAATAGAGAGATTTCTTGGAGGGATATAGGTGTGCTTGCACTATTTCTAATCAGGAAAATGAAACGCAGGTAAGCGGCGGAGAGGGCTTGTTTTGACGAACACGGGCGGCCGTCTCAAACATGACCGCGGACGCTTAAACGTCGCAAAATCTTCCACGAGTGATTGGTATTCAATACTTTGTTTGCAAAAAGCCAAGTCGCTCCGTTTCCGCGCGCGCTGTTACCGATACGGCTTTGATTACGCTCAATCCATCTTAATTCGGCGGACTTATTGGTTTCTCCTCAAAAGTTGCTTTGAGAGGGAGCGGACCTGGCTAAATTTTGAGGAATGTTTCGATGTTGAATTAGTGATGTCGGATCAGTGGTCATCAGTTCCAGCGCTCGGTCGCCGACTTTCGAGTGGGGTCACCAGAAACGACGTCCTTTTCTTTAACATCTTAAGCCACGACAATGATAAGGAACCTGTTGGAGTACTTGTTGCTATTGTGTAATAGGTATTTGATGAAATGTACAACGCTGAAAGGCATTTTGAGATTAAGGCTTGAAGATTTTTGACTTGTGAAAGCTTTCTGGCCTTGCCATATCACGTGTACTTATGTGTATGTCTGTTGTGTGCTAGTGTTCATTATGTGCATCTGTTTGTTTATAGTATACATGTATCTGAACAAAAAGAATTAAGTACTAGTAGTAGTGTAAACAAGCATTCTTTTTTATATTGGTGCTTTTGTTCGGAGAAAATTCAAATGTCATTTATGGGTTATGTTACCACAGTTTCTGCACTCAGGGGAGTGAAACTACAATTTTCCTTGTTTATTGACCTCATTCGAGAACTCATACTGTATCTAAAAAGACGAAATAGTTTGAACCTGTTAAGGTCCCGCGTTGAGTTTAGCATGTGTTTAGTGTAAGGTTCAACATGGCGTGTATGGGAGTCACGGGTGGGTTGGACACAGTGCTTTTGAATTGCTAATCTCCTATCGAATCATATCACTGTTTCAATGAAATTGAATTGACTTATTTTTCCAAACTGGTGCAAATGTCAGGAATGGTTCTTTTGTCCATTTTCTTCTTTTTTTTTGGAAGGAGGGAAACAATTCAGGCAATTGTTATCTATATTTTTACAACCCAAATAAGAAATGATTTTGCTGGTCATGAGCAGAAGGAATGTAAATCATTTCGATCTAAACGTACAGTGCTTAAAGGAAACCAAAACCCAAAGAGAAATATGGATTGAGTTAAAGCAGCATTATTAGTATAACACATCGGTGAAAGTTTGAGGAAAATCGAACGATCGATGAAAAAGTTATGAATCTTTAAAGTTTTAGTGTTGGAACCGCGGGATGAGGAGGCTGTCTAGAGGTTGTGGCGTCATATGTGGACAAAGATATAAAGAAATATAAAGGGAATTCCACAAGAATTAAAAAAAATCAAATTGATACTGACATAATTGATGTTAAGAGTAGCAATTATTCCCCCTGCTGAAAGCGGTTAGTCAAGTGCTCTTTCGTTATGCTATAAAATTGAATTTTTGTGGAATTCATTTTATATTTTCTTTATGATTATTGTGCATCGATTGTCCGATTTTCTTCAAACTTTCACTGATGTGTTCTACTAATGTTGCTGTTTTCGCTCAATCCACATTTCTCGTTGGGTTTTGTTTTTCTTTAAATGCACGCGATACCACCCCCTCGTGCTCACGTACGGGGGCAAAAAAACAGGTGGCATCCATTACCAAACCTGATGGAGCCAATTCTATCATAGAGCGACGCTGACATATTTCTAGCGCTGTGAGTCGCTGCTTGTAAAGAACGAGCAAAGCACCGGCGTCGCCCCATGATTATAATCGAGTAAAAGAATTGTCCCCATACGTGCCACAATAAGCCATTTCCCGCTCCTACCATGTCCATGGAGATAAATCATTAGCTGTAAAGACAGGTGTGTATGAGAGAGTTTCAAATTGTCTGTGTTCTATGGACAGATGGCTAGGCTTGGTTGTCACCGTTTGAAAATTAACACGTGAAGATGGTCAGTTAGGATCTGTATTGACCCATAGGCTTGGGTTAAACAAAGGGGTCGCCCTTTCGGTTTGTTCCCAGAAGGTATCGCGGTAAAAGAATCGGCATTGTCAAATGGAGTCAAAATGGTTAATGATTATTTGGCTCCTGATGGGGCACATAAGACAGTTCGAGGTTCCAATTTGCGCATGAGCAGAAAAGGGTCTAAATACCAACAGGGGTCTTTGTTTGGGTTTAAATTCACTGGAAAAAAACACGTGTGGTGTAATGATTATTCAACTAATCTTTATCGATGGTACTTGCCAACACATTCACCTGACAACAGAAGTAGTATTTGGCAAAATCAATAGGAAAATGTTGTTAATGCATTCGATACGAAACAATATGGATGCTTTACAAAGTGTTAACTGGTGGACCATTCTGATCACCTATATAGGCTACGCAAGTTCGTCCTTTGTTTAAGCATGACTGCTGAATTCCACAAGTTGTTACGTTGTTACGTGTTGACAGGCTCATGCATTTTGTTGCTTTGAAAACAAGTGAAGTAGCAAACTAAAGGAGAGGGTCATTTGTACCCTTGTGCACATGAGCAACCTCCGAACTGGCCTATTTAAATGCCTAGACACCATTATAACCCGGTAAAGAGAAAAGTCACGCAAAGATCGATAAACCTAAAGATATCAATAATGAGACGTCACGCACGTGATTATCAGAAAAAAAAAGACATTAACATTTTCTTGATATCCTGTCTCAATCTTGTTTTTGTTTTTCCCCTCTTTATGGCCTTACAAGAGAAAGCCACAACGTACTGTCACATCACAAAGTACCATGACGTTTGCAATATAGGACGAATATTTACAAAACTTAACAACTCAATGCTCAACGTATCTTTGTAACTGATGCATATTCAGACACATACTCAGTCGCAGACCAAGAAATACAAGTTCTAGAAAAAACCGAAGCATATTATTGGCCATGAATTTTGTCATGTCTTCCAAGAAATAATGTGCAGAACACCATCTTTAGCCTAACAGCGTCGTCTTAACGTTCGCGTCGCAGATCAAAAGCTCTCTAAAATACTGTCGGAAAAGCGCATTGCGTAATTCTAACGTCACTTAGGCATGTATTACATAGTAATTTTCAGGAATTCTAGGTAAGAAGATATAAACAACGTTGAAGTACTGTTCTTGGTGTGATCACTGAAATGATGCGTTCCATCAGTCGATAACATAAACAGTGCACAAGAAATGATTGGTCATATCTTTATCGATCCATTAAGAAATTATACTAAAAAAAGATACCCAAGCACCTCCCTTCCAGTATGCCCCCTCCATCATTTCTCCGGCCTGTATAACCCCCCCCCCCCCTCCCTTACTCCCTTCCCGCCGGTAATGCTGGAAACAAGATACGTGCCGCCAGGAGGTTCTTACCGGACTTTTGCCGCGTATGACTGAATCAACTCTACTCCATGTCACTTCAGCCTCGTGTTTCATTGTGACCGATTTTCTATGATTACCCGGCTGGCTAGCCGACTCGCAGCTCGGCTGTTTAGAACCATAAAATGACGCGTCTTCATCTTCTACTCCTATTACCCTGGTACTTCTAACCCCTCCTCTCACGGCCATATTATGTTTGTATCGCGTTGAAGGCCAGTACAGGTAGGGACGTGCACCTCCCTGGTACGGGGAAAGGATGGACATTTTCCCATGTTTGCATAGTACAACCGATCCGACTTACTGTAATCTATACACTTCAGAAAAGGAAAACATAACTTTTTTTTTTGCCTCTCGGCGGCCTTGCTTCGGTGTAACCGCGACAGAGAAAACGTAGGCCTACGTTCTCAGCCGGTTCATGACACTAGATATTTAGTTCTTTCTATTCCTTGATATCACACTCAATTTATATATTCATTGTAACATGGAGTTATAAAACGATTGTGGCACGAAGAGCTATCATTCTCTCTTCTAGTGTTCCTCCTTTCCCCCTCGCTCAGTCTTTTCCCCCTCTCCCTTTAATTTCTCTCCTCTCTACCACTCTCATTTTACCCCTCTCCTTCCCCCATCCTCCACATCATCCCTCCAGGACATCCCGCCTACCTTGTATGCTTTCTGCTGCGGTCACTGTAATACAGCATGCATTGTTCCCTTTTCTCTGACTACTAAGACATTAGCAAGCTCCCCCGGTCCTTTTTCCCTTCGCCTCTTTCCGTCTTCGCCCTGCAGAATTCCCCTACAATCCTACCTGACCATCTTGTGGCTACCTGGGATCGTGCTACGGCATGCACAGCCCGTTGAAGTGCCACATCAAACAAACACTACGCAAAAGTCTACACCTGGGGCTAGGCTTGGTGCCGAGCAGACGGACACTGTACTCGGTGAGATTGTTAAGGCGCGAAAGATCTTTCTTGCCGCTTCTTTGCGTTGTGGTTGTTTCACGTTGACTTAATTAGGCATGAAACGGGCAGAAAAGCTATCGATCCACACCTATAGAGATGGTTCTCAAGGACCCGCCAGAAAGGGTCTCCCTCCCCCCCCCCCTCTCTCTCTCTCTCTCTCTTTCAGTCCAGAATGAGGCACGAATACAAGGCGCCTGCATTTTAGCATGCTTGATGATTCACATCTTTATACGAAAGAGATTCACATCCTTGTGCAACGGCGTCTACTGGTCAAACTGAGGTGAGATGCTGCACAATGATGCAGAAAATGATCTCAGTGTAACGAAGTACACTATTTTCAGTTCTCTTTGCATAGATAAGCAAAAATAAAGTGAGAAAATTGATCGTTTTTTAAGCACCAGATGCAGCAATATGATTTCTTTATGTTGCTTTAAAACCTTTTTTTTCTTTACGATGATTCACCTGAAAGCCATAATGTTTTCATATCTTCCCCAGATCACACTGCCGGTTAAAGCATGTGTTACATACAAACGTATGTCTGTGTATGTAAATGTATATCTGTCATGTAAATGTATGTCGTACATACAAACTAATGTCTGTTCACCCTCCCATCTGTGTCCTCCAATTTATTCATCACCAAAATGCCTATTTCTGTAATCCCCATCAGAAATATAAATGTACCCCTTTTTTATTGATTACTTATGTTGACATTTCTTTATCTTCAAGTACATTATGCTATTGATTATTTTGAGATGGATAATAAATTACATTTTTATGCACTATTATTGAGGATGGAGAAATAATAGAGTATGCATAATATTGCTGTGAGTGTATATAGGGTATATATATATATATATATATATATATATATATATATATAATGAAAGAAATTAGACTTGAGGCGGACGTAAATTGCACCCCCTCAAGTCGAATAATTCTTTCACTGTATGCTACCCACAATGAGGCACCGCGTACGTTTGAGACAGGAACAATCTCTCGTACTATATAATATATAGGTCTATATATTGATAGAAAGGGAAATATAAGGAGAGAGAATCTAATGTAGCATTATTGATGTTGATACCAATTAAATAGATAACACAATCTCGCTTTGTGGTTGATTACAAAAATGCATGTTAGGTAATTCGTTTTCATTTTCTAGTTCCATTTTTTGTGCGTTTTTTTTTTTTTGCCTTCCTAAAACATAATCGCCAATGTGTCCTTTAAAGGGATCGTGCAGTTCTGATTGAGACCTATTTCAGGTTTCTTTTTTTTCTTTTTGGTGAGATAATGAGAATCCTCCTATGACGCGTGAAAGAGCATGCAATTCCAAGAAGAATTCAATGTTTATTTGAGGCAAATTGGTTTTGAAATAGCTGAGATATCCAAAACATTGGGATCCTAATAAAAGGTGGGACCCACCTTTCATTACGATCCCTTTGTTTTACTTTGTTTTTTTGATATCTCAGCCATTTCAAAAACCGATTTTCATCAAATAAAATTTGAATTCTTCTCAGAATGGTATGCTCTGTACTATTTCAAGAGTGGTTTTTGGTATCTCATAAAAGAATTTAAAAGCCCAATCCTCATCTCCACCAATACTTATATACTATCCCTTCAAAGTTTGTCAGATTTTGATCAACTTGTCCCGCCAACAGTAAAGCTTTCTCGTGTTGGAAGGAATGCAGAGAAAGATGTGATCAATCTCGTGGATTACGCAAAGGTTATGAAATGCATCCACTGTTTGAACCCTCATGATACGTAACATCGAGGACATGGTGTAAGCTGATTCAATATGGAGGAGTATTCAGGTGTAGAAATCTCTCTCGATCTGACTGTCACGATTGGCGTGTGGAATCTTGTTGGGCCCGTTTGTTTCGCTGGAAGAAATGGCGGATTCCCTTTCCGGATTCCGGTAAGCCAGTCCTGTGAAAGAAGAGGCACAAAGATTAATCTAATTAGTCGATGAAATTACCCCTCTCGTGAGGTGAGAGGAGAGCGACAGAAGTCTGGAGCAAATGAAATTGAATCCAGTGTCAGAGAGAATGAGACATATGGGGAGAGGGGGGGGGGGGTGAGAAAGAGTGAAGATCGGCTTGATCGAAGATGGTAGGAACGCATCACGGCTTTCATCAAAAACGGCCATTTATATTAATCGACAAAATGCAGCCATCTGCGTTGGTATGTGATCGCCGTGGGTTTGGAATACGCGCCAAAATGTGTGCATGCACGAAATTTCGGGCATGTCAGAAAATCACCTCCAAACCTTGCGTCTACCTCCGCCACTGACGCACAGGAGGAGGACGAGAAATAGCAGAGAGAAAAGGTGATTTGAAGGCTGACTATAAGGTATAGAAAGAGGAGACTGTGGCTTGAATAAAGTCACGAATTAATCCGATATGGACAAGATCCAGTAAACACGTGTGAGAAACGGTGGTCATGATTAAAACATCCCCGCGACAATTGCAGTTGACATCTGGCAAAAGCGCATTTACCTTTCAGAAGCCGATCTTAAGCAAAAGGAGAAAACTGGTAAACAATGAAAGAGGAGTGAGCACACACAGGGGAAGTGTGCCTAGATAAAAACTTGTCCTTTTTCATCTGATTTCCTCTTCCTCTACCAAACCAGATCGTTCTAGACTGAACATCTCATCTATTTTCCGCTTCGTTTTCCGTGTTTTGGAATTTCGATACTGATAATGCCGACCAGCCTGCTTTGTCACAACATAGTATTCGTTGCTTGGCCATAGCTGTCCGGGTCGTAGTCGAAAATTGTCTGAATTTCCACATTAAAAACCAGGCATCCAGGCATCCATCGCAGAAACAAAAACAAAACTTCGATACAATTATAGTCATTATACAGGATACTCCCAGGAGCTATTTCCTTGTTCATGTAGTTATTGTTCTTTTTGTTCTTGTTGATCTTGTTGTGGTCGTTCTTCTTCTTGTCGTTGTTGTTGTTGTTGTTTCTACGTCATGGAAATTTCGTTCATCAATATAACCACATCCAGGTGATATTCTCTCATGTTATACATGGCGACTGCTTTATCATTGACCCTGACATATCTATAACTAAATAGGAATACCAACCAAAGTGTCATGAAGTTTGCAATGGTTTGCGTCAAAGCAGTACCCACATCCCACATCACTCTTTTCCGCCTTCATCTCCTATTACCTCCCGACACCCTCCCCTACCCCCATTCACCCCTCCCCTACCCCTTTCACCCCTCCCCTACCCCCTTCATCCCTAGGAGTGCAGTACCGGGAAAGAATGTAGATTCTACTGACCCCAAATGGCCGGAGGGTAGTCGGATATCAACAGTAGAAAGAAGAAGAAATCAGTAAAAATGGAACGAGGTAGATCAAATCTCTAACCTAATACATGTCATCAATCCCTTACCCCGTATGACCGGAAAACAATGGCGGGAAAATGGATCTATTTGAGACCCGAGAAGAAGAATTAGAAGAGGGAAAAGCAGAGAATACCTGAACTATGCGACTAAACGGAAACAGACACAGACAAAGAGTTTTACAGACGGAACAACAATAACAACAACAAGGAGGGAAAGAGGATTAGTTAGGAATAATCAGAATCTGTGCCGATGCATGTCAATCAGAGTGCTTATTTCCGGTCCCGGTTTCGGGACAATTATCCACCCTGGGCGTGAATCAATAAGAGGGAAGGGCGGATCGACAGTGCACGTCCGATGAATCCTGGCGTACACCGTGACTGCAGACCGCTGCCTCACATTTTGTGAACCACTAGCAACAAAAAGACAAATACACGGAGAAGAATCTTACCTCTTGATGTCTACATGCCGCTTCACAGTCGTCGATGATTAGCAGATTCCGTTACAGGCATGTTGTCAAGGGATACGATACGATACGATACGAAACGATACGATACGAAACGATACGATTACCTCGACACTCTCCCTTTGTATTTTACCAATGTAAACGTAGGTCATTGCGTTTGTTATAAGTTTATCATTATCTTTTATTACAGTACATCTTTCACACAATGGTAAGTGACCAAAATTCGAAATTTTCAAATTCTCTTCATCTTCTCTTTATCATATTAATCATATCCTTTTATTTATGTAACAGTTAAAAACAAACAAAGTGCGTTTATATACATGGAGGCCTATACATCACTTGTGTGTGACTACCAAGCGTGCATTATTGCCAATGCTCTCTTGCCTCACCAAAACGGCTTAAATCAAACTTAATTTAAGATTATGATATTCTGTACAGCTTGAGAAGTGACTTCCTCGTTCAGAGATAGAAATGATTGGCCAATGCATATTAACATGATCGTGTCTGAGTTTCGCAAATTTGTTATTCATTCACCGGCGAGAAAAGAAGCATAATATACCGTTCTATGTGATAGCATCTTTGGACTTAAATGCGTTGCTATGACAAATTTTCGAACACCTCTATGAATCTTGATATCTTTCTTCAGAACAAGATGATTACATTTCCACGTGTTTTTCAAAACGTTCTATTACAAATCTTGGCTTAAACCTGCTTTGGGGCTGAGTTTAATGCACAGGTCATCGAATTTTGGGACGTCTAAGGACCAGCGGATAAAACGTGCTCTAGACAATATACAGAGGATATGGAACCAAAGAAGATAAATGTAATGGAATGTTGGATAGGATATCGCCCCGACTCGACTCCTGGTAAGCTTTGCGACATTCTTTTTATTTCCATTCCCTTTCTCTTTATTCACTTGGTTATATTACGTACTATCTTTCCCTCTATGATTCATTGGTAGTCTTTTAACATGTTCTCCCATCCCCTCTCTCCCTTTTCTCTCTCCCTCATCTCCACGATTCTCACCTTCGTTTAAATTATTATCTACCTATTCCTTCTTAGTCAAATATTTCTCTCACTGACTGCATCTCGTGTCGTCTGCACCTTTCGTTCCCGCCATTTTAGTGTCTCGTTGTCTCCTGTTTGCCGTCCTCTGAAATATAAGAGCCAATTTCCCCTGAGCGAAGATATTTCTTGAGAGGATATATCTTCATTAGTACTGCTTTGATGAACAGCTATTTAATTGAGTCCCTGATCTTATGGTTGAATGGCCGTTTATCGTTACAAGTCAATTATTGGATTATTTTCTACACAGATGCAAATTATTATGTGAATGATCATTATTTGTTGTATCGCTGTAACGTACACTTGTTTGCCATTATGAGTGATGTCATTTTCCATCTTGTTTTTTTTGTACAAAGGATTGTATAATTTATGTTCATCTGCATCGATCTGTTCATTAATCTATAGGCCTGTTTATTTTAATCCCATACCTCTTACCATAATATTATATATATATATATATATATATATATATATATATATATATATCATACCCCATCCCATCTCTCTATCACTTCTTCTCTCTCTCTCTCTCTCTCTCTCTCTCTCTCTTTCTCTCCTCTGTCTAAGCGCAGACGTGACCATTCATATTTTGCCCGACATGTGTGTCTGGATCGTGTGAAATTCTAACTCGCCTCTGCACGAATGAACGATTCCAAACAGATAAGTTTATGACTATTTCTACAGTGAAGCAAGACATCACTCAACCTCGCTATATAACGAACGTGATGGGTACATAACGCATTAGTATTCATTAACACCATTTTCACACCTGTTTGATTTTAATCAATTCATAGAGTAGAGTATCGAAAGGTCCATGTCGCATCCGTTCTGGATTTTCGTATATTATTTTCCTTTCTCCTCGATAGTACACTTCTGATCATACCCTTTCTGCTATTCTTCTCCTGTTCGAAGTATCTATAATAAAAAAGAAAATATATGAAACAGACATCCGTCGTTCATTGTAAATGTCGAAGTACGTATTGGATGGCATTATAACCATCAATGACATGAACATCGCTTAAAGAAGTTAGACATCGGTTTGACTCCTGTATTATCATTTCACGATTTGTGTGTGTGCGTGCGTGTGTGTGTGTGTGTGTGTGTGTGTGTGTGTGTGTGTGTTGATGTGAGGGTAAGTTTCCGGGGGGGGGGGGGTATGTGTAAATAAGTGGGGATGGTCGGGGTTAGGTAGATGTAGTTAGGTGATAGTAGAGTAATGGTGTGTAAGTTAAGGAGGTTACGCAGGAATACGGTTTGTTTTGATAATATGCACACATGGTTATTTTGTTTTGTACGGGGGCGGGGGTAGGCTGATAGGCTAAATGAAAATGATAAGTTTTGTTTGGTTAATTTAAGCATGATTTTTTTTCAGTTTATGGCAAGTTTTGGAAAATGATGTATTTTAAAGGGAGTGTAAGAGAGTTTATATAATGAAGGGGATATTGATTAATTTGATCAAGTTGATCAAGATATTTTTTTTTCTTTTAGTGTTATGCTTGATTTAATATAATTTTTTTTGTATATAACGTGTTCCCTGCACAAAAAAGCTTTGTTTAAAAGAGTGTGCGTGTGTGTGTGTGCGTGTGTGTGTGTATGCGTGTATATGTGTGTATGTGTGTGTATGTGCGTGCGTGTGTGCAATTTCTGCGGTAAAGACGTGCTAGAAATTCAATAGATCATCACTAACATGTCCATAACGGGGGCGTTCAATTTATTCCATTTGAATAGATGCTGAAGAATGCGGTGTGGACAGCTAGTACACAGACTGTCTAGACGTTGCCCGCTGGTCGGCAAGATAAATCAAGCAGTAGTTTAGTAATGTGCTTCTGATGTTTCCGTTTTCCAAGGGACAAGTGGATTTAATAGTGGGAAGATAAGAGAACGGTTAACTCTTTTGCAGTAACACATCGCACCCGTCCAGAAGCTACTTGGCTGTGGGATGACCCGTTTTCCCCATTTTTCTTGTTGTTTTTTCTTTGTTTGTTTGATTTTGTTTGTTTGTTTGTTTGTTTTTTATCTACATAATAAACACCACTTCTTGTCGGAACTATGCGTTCTGTGCAACAATTAGACGAAGACAACAGTTACACCCCAATATGTTTTTTTTTCGATTACTATATCCTTTGGTCAGAGATGAACAAAATGATGCATTGAACGACTACAAACTATTGAAGTTACTGTAAAGGAGCACCCATAGTCTCCACGGACACAATGCGTTGCCAAGGGAACGACCAAAGTGCGGATAACATTACCGCATTGGGTAAGCAACTTTGATTTTGTATTTGGAAAAATGAAGTTTGAACTCCTAAATTCAACAGGATGCTAGCATTAGTTGTTTACTGTAAACAATATTACTCCGGCCAACATTGTTACCATAAAAACCTCTGTTGCTGCAACTGACTGCTATGATGCCAATACAAAAACTAATCCTAATACTAAACTAATAGCATTGCAACTACATTACTAACACAGATACTATTACTAATACCGATACTAATACTAATACTAATACTACTAATACTAACACTAATACTAAGACTAATACTAATACTGATACCAATGCCAATACCAATACCAATACCAACACCAATACCAATGCCAATACCAATATCAACACCAATACCAATACCAATACCAATACCAATACCAATACCAATACCAATACCAATACCAATACCAACACCAATACCAATACCAATGCCAACACCAACACCAACACCAATACCAACACCAACACCAACATCAACACAAATACCAATACCAACACCAACACCAACACCAACACCAACACCAATACCAACACCAATACCAATATCAATACTAATACTAATACTTATACTAATGCTAGTACCAAAACTGATAGTAATACTAATACTTATATTGATACTGCTATGTTACTACTACTGAAACCACCAGGTCGAACGTCAAAACAAATAGGCCTACTTTGTCTTGTATTGATATCAATACTGATACCGGTAATTGTATAATACTGATACTAACGCTAATGTGTGTGCTCTGATTTTATTTAGTACCCATTGATGCTGATACTGAAATGCACTAACAAGATGCAAATTGCCTGATACGATACTCGTATTTGCTTGAAATGAAACTGTCATAAGCTTTTGATTGAAATTGTCAATGGCTTAGTAGCAAATGCTACTGCACGCTGCATTTGCTAAAACGCAATGCTTGAAACTGATTGCATTTGATTTTATTAAACACACTCACACTCACACACACACACACACACACACACACAAACACATAGAAATGTAGTTAAGATATAAGCCACAGTTAGTAGACACCTGTCAGAAGATGACATCATGACCTCATCTTATTAAAACAAAACATCCACCCTTTCATAAAAACATTAACAAATTACAATTCCATACCTCTCTCTATGTTCGATTTTTATTGAAGCCTCTGTTATTCTCTAGTGTTCTTTTTTATGATTTATATGCTCTATCTTTTAAAGTCAACTTGAACATGAGGTGTTTTTATTTTTTAGTTTATGCTAATCCTTAAGGGACAGCAAAAGCTTTTGTTGATATTACTTTGGAAACTACGTTATTGTATGTGCTAGAAACAACACCTGTACCAAGCCACTCTTGCTACGGCCGTTGAGGCTTAATCGCACGACGAAGCGACGGCTTGCGATGCGACGCGATGCAACGTGGAGAGAAGAACCCTGGATTGTCCTTGTTCCCCCTTGGAGGGTTACCCTCGAACTCCATGGCGCCACGACGGCGGGGCTGAGGTGTTCATCGTCCGTCTATCAGCGTGCTCTAATTCATTTCGCTAAAGGAGATAGCAGCCCGTCAAAACACGGTGCGTACGATCCAGCCTGCGTGATGTGTATGTACGTATATCATGTGTGTGTGTGTGCGTGTGCGTGTGTGAGTAAGAGAGAGAGAGAGCTAAATAGCGAGGGCAGGTTACTCCTAAGTTTCGCAGGAATCAAACTATATCCCCCAGACCCGAGAAACATTGTCGAAAAGCCAATAAATCGTGCCCAAATTCGTCGTGTATAGCATCGTGTGAAATTACTTTCAAACTGATGCCAATCAAATACAAATGTCAAGAGATTGTTAAACATGATTGACTCAAACACGGAACTCAATAACTCCCCCACCCCCCTCCCCCATTTAAATCAGATATTGTTCACTTGCATAATTATAGGTCCTGGCGTATTATTTAATCTGTAAAACATGAACGTTGTTGGGAAAGAAATTGACTAATTAGCGCGTAGTCTTATATCTCGCGGCGTGAAATAGGAGAACGAAAGAGCCATGAACCATGGCAAGCAGTAATAATCAGTGTCGTGGAACGACAAGATTTGGAAAAGAAAGCTGACAGGAATGTGAAAAAAAAATGATACTGGTTCGTTGACCGAGTGTTGTAAACTTCATACTAAGACGTCCCACACTGGTGAAACTTATTAAAATCCATGAAGTCCCCAAGTCCAGAATTTTCTTTTACACTGTACCTTGCTTGTTGGCGTGTGTGTCTGTGTGTGTGTTTTTTTTTTGCTTGTACTCCATTTGTTTTGCTTTAATCACTTTAATTACAGTTTCAGTCTTGGTTTTTTCCACTCTGGTAGAAATATAATCATTATGACAACTCAAAAACGCTCTCTTCAAAATATGAATAACAGTATACTTAAGCAGTACTAAAGTACTTTCCAAACACAAAATGGTACACGTTAACTTGTTTCACAATCATTATATCACTTATGTATATTTAAGAGGAAACAGGTGCAATATTCTATGTCGTGGATGTATATCTCTAGATTGTGTGAAGTGATTTCTGAGCTATTCATTTCTATTGATCTTATGTGTGGGTTTTTTTGCGCTTTACTTTCAAATGTTTATTTCGTGTTTGTGTAATCACTGTATGCCAGTGGAGCCTAGAAATATTGTTCATTTTATGGACAACAAATAAATGAAATGAAAAATGAAATGAAATGTCTTCATGTATACTGTGTTTGTTTTTCATCCACTGATATTTGCCATCACAGATGACGTCAAGCCGTGTTACTCGCTTACGTCATACATTGGATGGAGATCCATTTCAAATAGGATGGGAGTTGCTCTGTGACGCAGGGGAGATTTTAATGCATTAATATGAATATTTCACTGTAAACGTACAATCAATTGTATATTAACTTGCAATTCTGTCTCGAATTCCGAATACTTAATGCCATTCATCTCACCCCTCCCACATACATCCAACCTCATAATAACCACAGCACTTGAATCGTACCTTTTAAATAACCCAATTACATGTATTACAATAGTAGCTGCATTGTCAAAGGGCTTAACATCACCCATTCAACTTTTGTCCGGGATTTGGATAGACATTTATCACTGTGTTCAAGGCCATAACTCTACACACATTTTATTCAGCGCTCTTTTCTACAGTCCAAGATAGAAATCCACGATGGTACCAATGCATTCGCTCATGAGTCAGCTGTTAGTGGTATAAAGTCATAAGTCAGTATAGGAGTGTATTAACAACAGTGGTTTTCGTAAGTAACACTGTTGAATCAAGCCTCTTCTTTTTTGTGACACTTACACTCTAGATAACATTTCATTTCTTCTTCTGTTTTCAGCCGTTCAATAAAACTGAAAGATCCATCACTACATACATACATGCGTATACATTTATCAATTGATAATAACAACTTTTTGTCCAATCTCGACTTCGAAAGCACTAGACTGGGGTTTCAGGATATAAAGAAAGTTACCATGGTAAGTTTTATCTAAATTGTACATGAAATTAAAAAAAAATGATCTAAAAGATTCATATATGATCATGTATATGTTACCAAATACTGTAAAAGTGGATATTTTCGCCCGAGTAACTTTTCGCGCTCTGCTGAGTAGGATGAGTTTCGCGTGTTTTAAATTCCGCGGAATGAAGACATTAGGTACATAGTGGTATAGCAAATGCGCCAAAATTTCCACACCGCGAAAATTTCCACTTTAACAAGTGAATATTTCCACTTTAATGTGCCATACTCTATAACAAAAGGTGAGACGCTGCAGAGACACCAAAATATATCATTCAGTATCATTTTACTATTGTTAGTCTCAGCAATATAAAAAGAGAACTTCATCATTGTCTAAAATGACTTCCTCGCCGTCTGCAATAATACTTCATGAATAAGAGTGACTCCTAAATTACTACTAGAACATATCACAGTGAAGTTGAGAAAAAATTGAACAATCCGTTCAAAACTAACGATACAAAAGTTTCGGTATCACCATCGTTCGATAAGAGCACTGTACAATTCATAATGTCACCGTAGGAAAACAATTAAAAGAACATAATTCAACATATTTTTTCCAGCGTAATGAAAGAACACATGGCTTACCTGTTTTAAAAGGTAAGGGGAATGATATGGCCTAGAACATATAAACAAGCGGAAGTATAGAAGTGACGTGCTCTTTTTATCAAATTAAAATGGTATAGACAATATAATTTAATACACAATGAATGTACAAATTAAATAAGTATTAACCTATTTCACGCGAATGCCTTTTTGGAAAGTATCAACAATTTGAAGAAGTTTACAACAAACGTTCATAAATCTGGGAAAACTATTTGTGATGGTGTTCTTTGATGAATATTCAATTCGTGGGCAAAAGAAAAGATTTTTTTTTTTTTGTTATAGAAAACAAACAACGAAGTATTCGGTCACCCAGTCCCCATTTGCAACACTTTTGCAATACAGTCATCAAAAATATACAGTAAAACCTGTCTACAGCGGCCACCCCAGGGAGACGAAAAAGGTTATTATTATTATTTATTCGACCAGGTAAAGAATATAGGATACATATCATAAACATTACAAACATGAAACAAAAACCAGAATGAACATTACAAAGGATACACTGTACTGTACACGTTACACAAAATGAAAATGAAATGAATGGAGACTACATGAGGGTCAGGGCACACTTAAAGTAAATATATTTACTATTGCCCATGGGCATGTGAACCCACACATGTTGCCCCTAAGAAACATTTAACAATCATTAAAAAAATTGTCCCTCAACCCCCGCTCCCCACCCCTTAACACCATAGCCCATATCAAACTTCAAAACATAAAAACACAGTATACAATTCCAATATAATCATCCAACCATTGACTTCATTTATAAATATATTCATACATTAATTTCAAAAACTGAAAAAATACAACGTCAACATATATGTAGGAGATTCCTGGATTTCCGCCCGACCCCCAACCCTAAACCTTTAACCTCTTAAAACAGTCATCATTGTCGTCAGCATAAAAGTGAAAATGAAGCACATGCGTACAAATCAAAACAAAAACTATCACTCGGTGTGATTAATATCCCATCAAACACCGAGAAAGTGAACTCAGCTAACAATTAATTTGTATACTGTTACCACAACAACTCAATGTTCAACATGAACAAGGATGTAATTTGCACACCCACATATCATAACAGTCATATATGCCGAATTTCAAATCAATTGCCCAAAATCTGAGAAAATTAACTGAAATCACATTATCATATGATTATCATTCAAAATATGGAGTTACCATGGAACACATTTCACAACAGTAACAAAAAAAAGAAAATAAATCTTTCACATCTAGGTAATATAATGGTCACACATATCAAGTCCGAAACCAAATACTCAAAATACTGAGAGATTTAGCCAAACAAAAATTTTTGTATGATCCTCATCCATAACATACTGATACCATGGCAACACTTTGTTCAACACTGACGAAAAAAAAAAATAAATTTGCACATGTGCGTATGTACTAGAGCGGTCACATGTGCCAAATCTCAAACCAACACTAAAAAACGCTCAAAAGCTCAGTGAGCTAGCTAAATCCACAATACTCTTATACGAGTTCTTTGTTCAATGATATGTAGTTACCATGGCAACACACTATTCAACAATACCAAAAGATCAATTAAGTTTGCACATCTTTGTACTGTAACAGTCATATGTACCATAATAACACATTGTTAAACAATAAAAAAAAAATCAATCAATTACACATCAGGTGGCCGTTATAGAGGGTGACCGCTATAGTCAGGGTCGTAAACATGACTTTTTATGTCTTAGGAATTGTTATAGTGGCCGTATGCGGCAGGTGACCGCAAAGGCAGGTTTGACTTCACGAAGTTGATAGCGTGGTACAATATCATGACGTAAACTTGATGTTCCGAAATTAAACTCTAACTCCTCTAAATACATGCCTCAATACCTATGCATGGTCCTTACACAGAACTACTGCAATCGCCACAAATATGATATGATATAATATAATATAACGTTATATAATATAATATACTATAATATAATGTAATATAATATAATATACTATAATATAATATAATATAATATAATATAATATAATATAATATAATATAATGTAATATAATATAATTCAATGTGCAGTTATAGTTTCAATGCCTTGCACTGTTTGGAACTGTAAGGTACGGGATTTGCATGGCCTTGTAGGATCAGTTCAAGGCCTGTTCTCGAGGTAAAGATAAGTTTAATAAGTGAACTATGATTTCATGCGTATCGAGCAATATTTTAGCTCTCCTGGTGATGCATCCGAAGGTCAAACCAGACAATTTAAGTCCATGTCATTCCGAACGAGGACAATGGAATAGAGAGGGGGGACAATAACAACTGAAAACGTGAGAGAGAACTCCCGCTGGGAGTCAAGACTTGATTAACCAATCAGTGCTCTGTATTAATGAATTCTGAGCATGCGCACTGGAAAGCGGATGGTTGTATCACTGCTATCAAGTACATGAGTAGGGGGATACTCCGAGATCATTCCTTGTGGTACGAGTGTCTTGCCCGCCTGCATGCCGGCGGAGGACGTGGTTCAGCATCCTTTCTCCTAGCTATCTCACATAGACATATACACGTTTACACGCACGCCTCTCTTATCATCTCCCGCAAGTACTCATTGGCCGAGTGGAGGCGAAGTGAACTTAGTGAGAGCTGAAAAGGGGAGGCAAGCCATCTGTTTCCCGCCGAAGGGATCAGAAGGGACCGATTTCGGCGCTGGCGTCGTGCGATTTCTCTCAGAGTTCCGGTGTGAGGTTCGAGAGTGGTATACGCACAGCGGACTTTGGGGAGCTTCAAACGCCTATTTGCTGGCATATCTGACGGTTATGGAATGGTTTATATGGCAGGCGAACGGACCACATAAATGTTACTTTGACTTGTCCTCCTCAACGTAGCGAAGTAAATCTTCGAGCTGAAGTGACGTATACCCGAACTGTGGTGTGTGCAAATGATAATGTATCTTGGCGAAAGTACGACCTAAAATCAGGAGGTTTTTTTGCTG
Source organism: Diadema antillarum (assembly GCF_040938485.1). Taxonomy (NCBI): domain Eukaryota; kingdom Metazoa; phylum Echinodermata; class Echinoidea; order Diadematoida; family Diadematidae; genus Diadema; species Diadema antillarum. The sequence continues at coordinate 211,490 of NW_027272147.1, read as the reverse complement.
TCTGTCTACCTTACTCCCTCGGGGATCACGAATATCTTTGAGCCAAGTTTGATGACAAATGAAATATTCCTGCATCATTGTACATGGTAAGCATTTCCACAATTTGCTCGTCATTATAAATGAAGAATGATGCAATGTCTTGATACGCGGAGTAAGATGAAGGTTGTTTTGTTTTTTTGGCCCTTTTGCGCTTTCCTGTCACCCAATAAAAATTGGTAATGTTGATATCTTATCATGCCAAAGAAAATATCAACAAATATTTACCAGATTATAAGCTATCTATTTCAAATTACTGTAGATCATTGGCGGAGTGTTACTATGCGACGTCAAAATCCAGCGGATCAAGCGCTCTACGCAGCGCTCTCCGGAGAACTCGCCAAGAGCTCCGGCCTATCGTTTCCATCCGACTGTCGATAGACAGCATTTGTTTCCGCTGAGTAGTGCTTACTAGTAGTAATGGGATCAAATGCGTTAATCAGGGAAGACATCACTGCGAGCAAGTTGGCAAACACCGTTCAAGATCTGGCAGGACATTATAACAGACAATTAGTGTGTACATCTTGCATACGCTTTGGATATTGCCTAGATTTTAACAGGAAAAGAGTATTTCATGAATGAAACCCAGCCTTGTTTGTTTTCACGCAACATTGTATAACAGTTAGTAATGTATACGTACTCGAGAATACCAAGTTTCTGCTCTGTTTATAAACCTTTTAGTATGTTGTGTACACCTTAATAGTCTCGTAATCATCCAAACAGTAATCTGCTTTCTTTCCATTTCATTGACTTCTCTGAACAATTTTACCTTCGACATGTTCTTGTCATGCACAGTGCATTTTTATGTTCCATTTCATTTTATAAATCCTAACATTTCTCATGAAATGACTGATTCAGGTTAAGTCGATATTCACCATTTCTTATGGCATTTGGAGTGTCTGTTTGATCTTGTTTGTTTGTTTGTTTTGCAAAGACGTCTTATTTTGTCAGGTGATTGTCTTCTGTCGACACTTGATAGTGTTACAGAATTTAATTCTTTTAAATTTTGTAAGGGGGTAAAAGCCCTTTTTAGCGAGCGACAAGAAAAATCGTTCAGTCCGAAGTGACAGGTCATACCTGTTCATTCGGTTCGTTTTCCTTTCATGTTCTTACCTTTACACTAAATTCACTGAAGATATGACTCATTATGATTGTTAACAACGTTGTTACATGGCCCGATGGTATTAAGAGGAGAATTCTACTGAGTGGGAACTGAAGGAGCAAAAGAAGCAGATGAACAATTTTGGAAGAATCCGAGGAATGAGGACTCATTCTGCACTTTTGAATGTCTACAGAGATTCTAAGATGGTGTCACTTTGGGAACCTCAACATCAAAATCTCGCTCATTTGGGCATTTAGATTTTATTTATCAAGTTCTTTATTCATTATGAAAAACGAGCAATGTAACAGGAGTTTTGGAACGTTTTCTTTAAGTATTCTGTCCTATCTCTCTGGAGGGATGCCTATCTTTGTGAAAACGTGAAAACCGTGAAATGTCATTTGACAAAATTTTCAGTTCCATCCTTGAAAGTGACGTTTCTGTCGCATGATTACGACAGACACTTTGCAAAGTCTGTAGAAGGCCTGGATTTATCAATGTCTACTGATACACGATTAAAGCTGTTTTGATATTTTCCCAATTTGATTACTTTTTTCATGTTTTATCACTGTCTACATTCAAATACGATACAACCTTCTACAATCTTCTTCATAAATGGAATTGCAACTTGTTTTCAACATGACATTAATTGAGCTGTACTACTACGATATACAGAAACCACAAATAGTTTGAAATAACTATCAAAGTGATGTTTTATTGTAGCCTCAATTCTATAAAGGTAGTCGACCTACATGTACTTTCCTCTCTCATGCATCTCCACATGAGCGAACCTTGATCAGTAAGCTATAACGTGATAGGAAAGTTCATTGCTGGACGTCCAAGACTTAGAGTCCAAAGTCTTGAGACCTAAGGGATGGGGGGGGGGGGGGGGTGGGATGCCTTTGATCATATCATTCAGTGATGCCTCCCCCCCCCCCCCCCCACCTTCTTGGCTGTTTCTCATATGAGGGTATCTGATGGAGATTAGGCCCGAAAATGCCCCACGATCACATTGCAGCAATCCGATGATTGTGCGTATTGCCAGGTACTCCACTTCCTCATCCCTCCTCAATATGAACATCAGAGGACGCGAGATTTGGTCTCTGCTCCTCTCCTCCTCCTCGGCCTCCTCCTTTCGCCACTCCCTTATTCGGCCTTGATGTCTTCTATTTACCCTTCTTCTTCGTCTTCTTTTCTTCAGGGCAACATATTCACTGAGCGTTGGTTTCAGGATGCAAAGTCCCTTGATCCTACTTACACCTTTTGTACAACAGTCGCTAGTCAACCACCGTTTGTGTTTCAACGTAACGATCATGCAAAATTTGACTTTCTCTTGTGTTGCTAGGTGGAAAATTAAGACGTTTCTCCTTTTTCCTTCCAGAAATGTTTGTAGAATATTTCTAATAAATACAACCATGAATATAGGCATTCTTTCAATATACGCGTGTTTTCATTACCTATACCAGGAAATAACGTAACAAAATAATCTAGGTTAAAGCTGTCATCTGAAACAAAAAAGTACCACAAACAAAAGAGCATGTATATTCACCGTATATTTATCATTTTGTGAAAGTGAGCGGACTTATAACAGCGTAAGCCCTTTTTTTATGATCCTGCACATACACGTTACAAGACCGAAATACCTTTGACAACCTTTAAACAATACCTTTAAACAAGCTAGCTTTCATTTAGGTCCCATCATACTCCTCTTTGTTCAACCCCATTTCGATTTTTACCAGTTATCAGTACAATTGCTGTGTTATTACCGTGTATATTGTTTGTTTTCTGCACATTGTTTACAAGCTAGAGGAACTTGTATTATTATTTCTGTTGTAATATCCATAAATGAGAAGTATGAAAATTTAAAAAAAAAAAAAAACCTTTGACAATAATTAACCATGTACCATTACGTCTCTGCTACATGGGTGAGATCAAGAGACCTCTTTTAAATTTGTCCAGCATCGACAACCCATCTAAACTGTTATTATCTTTACCTTATAAAAGTAACTTGTTTCATGTACATAGCAGATATCACTTATAGAAAGAAAGCTTTGTCCTATCAATAAAAAATAAGCTTTCGATCTTCATATAATATCAGCACTCTGCATCTAAAATATTGGTCCGTTCGTGGCGACGTCGCATGATGTCAACGTATTTTACGAAAAAGAAGCTGACGAAATTTGTCGGCGAATTCATGCAACTTATATTTCTGATAAAGCAATGAAAGCAGTGAGATGGGACTATCGAACGAAGCTAGATGATGACTAAAGTGAAATTATCAGTGTCAATTATGGCGATGGTGAGCATGATAGTAGCGGTTATGTGGGACCGAGGAATAGGAAAGAAAATGGAGCAGAAAATCGGAGGGGAAAAAGAGATAGAAAAAGAAGAGCACATAGAAAAAGACAAAATACAAGGAGGCAAACAAGAATAAGAACAAGACGGAGAAGATGAGAAAGAGGAGAAGAGGAAGTTGAAAAGAGGAGGACAAGAATTAGGAAGGAACAATTTACGATTTTCGCAGACGTTGATCGATTTAGGGTTACGATATTGTTTTTAGCACTGCTCTCACAGCGGGACTCAGAGGCGGATGTGTTCCACATCGCACTACAACATTTTTATAGATGCGATGATGTTTATACCTACAGCTTAGCTATGGGTCACTTCGGTTCACTATTGTATCGAATGGAATTAAAATCCTATTACTTTGCCAGAGGCGATAAAAGTCAAACATGGTGTCATAAACGTCACATCGGACAAATAGAATATTAAACGGAAGGGATTTTCAAAGAATTCGCACTGTAATGGCTTCATAGCGTCTTGTCACAACAAATATTGATTCCGGGATCATAAAATATCACTCTGGGCAACTTTTTATATCCCTTTCACACTGATCGTAAGTAGGAGGCGATGAAAGATTGGTTGATACAGCAATAACACTAAACCATATGGTCACTTCGGAGTTTATTCCGTTAGCAATCAACCTAATACGTACAACAACTTTTCGGAGATAAATCATCAAGACTTGAAGTATAAGTACAGCCAGACCTCCTAAATTCCTCACAAGAATCAAAGCGATTTTATTTTATCGTGCAAATCATCTTGTCAGAGACAGTGTTATAAGGAAGAGAATGGGTTTCATACTAAATATTCTTCCGAAGTCGAAGATTAACGACAAAACAACAGCTTTAAGACGAATGTTCAGAAATATAAATGGAAGAAGAGAAGCTACAAAGACATGACTTACTCTCAAATGGAGAGTTCTATGGCAAGGCAGATCTCTATAGATCGGGAAGATGAGAGTTGTTTCCTTTTCTTTGCATCCTTATCAGGGGCGGATCCAGGGAGGACCGCAACCGGCGCACGCCCCCCTTATTTTTTGTTGAAACAAAAGAAATAAAAAGAAAAAAAATGGGGGGAGGGGTGCGTGCGCCCCCCCCCCCCTTTAATTGTGTAAACGCGCCCCCTCTTTACGGAATTCCTGGATCCGCCCCTGCTTATAGTACGAGAGCCCTGGGCAAGTTTACCTTACTATATGCTTGTTTGTGAGATTCGTTTGCTTTGGTCTCTTGATATTACACCTTGCTTCAGAGATTGTCGGTCATATAATTATTGTCGTATAGCTATCATGAATTTATCCATAAACACGTGTCAATTCGCCACTTTGATATGTAGATGTTGCCGCAGGAAGAGCTAAATTGATGTGAATCAGGGTTTAGGATTACCACGGTAGTTTCCAGCCGTGAATCAACCTGAGTTGACGCAAATCCGAATTAACTCAATAAACAAACCAGGGGGGCATTTCATGAAGCGTTTAGGTCCGATATTTTTCTGACAAACTGTTATAAGCTACTGAAATCCTTGCATCTGATTGGCTGAGAGCAATTTTGTCTGACAAGTTTGTCGGACAAAATGCTTCATGAAATGCCCCCGTGGTGACACGTGCACTTACAACTGCGTTTCAGGCTTTTAGGGATTGAAATTTTGTGAGTAATTTTGTACAAGTAAAATGTGCAGAGTATAACATCTTGATGCTTTGATTCTGATTACCCTGTCAATTGAACGATGATTTAAATGAGAATAATTGAAAATGTGTTTTCAACTGACATTGTGTTGAATTCACTACTGGTCCAATAAATCAGTAGAATCGGGGGTTACGAGCTGTAGGGCAGAAAGTAAAGAGCAAATGAGCAGAAAGGTTCAAGTCGGGTCCATCTCACCCGCCCATTCGTCTCAGCCTATAACTTCTCCGGGAGTGGATGATATAATGGTATTTTTGAGATTATACCTTCAGATGATCGGAAGGATTCTACTCCGAGAGCAGAATGAAAAGAATTGTCGTGACATGATTACACTATACAGCCTTACCATCGCTGACAGACCTCGAGAAATTAAACGAGGCATTCAAAACTGCTTTTATATTTCACACTCGTCTTGATCGCTATAAAGATTAACAAAGCACAGAAAGTTTTGCAAACAGTGGACCACGATTTCTTCACTATATTTTTTTATAACACAGCAATTTCTTAAATGTATGTACTTTATTTGACTTTATAGGCAAAGATCTTTTTATCTGAGGCTTATTTTTCCTATTTTTGTATTTCTGTTTGTGTGTTTTATATCTATTTCCTCGTTGTTGTTGTTTTTCTGTCCTTTTTCAAATACAGTTTTCTTTCAAAATAGCTTATATCTTGTTCCATGTAAACTCAAAAAGGATATCAAATAAAAAAACACATCACCGTATTTTCTTTTTAGATTGAATGTTCTGCAATGGAACAGATGATAGGGAGCTATCAAGATTATTCTTGGATAAAGTTTTTTTTTTTCGGCCTCCTTTCAATGAAGACAGTAGGGGCCTAAAAATACTTTGTATGTGGTTAGGTGCTGTTTGCTCAATATTGTAATCTTTTTTTCACAGCCAGACAAAACGAAAACACAAGACATTTTAGAATGTAAAGTATACTATTTGAATATATCATAACTTTAAACTCATCATATTTTTTACAGTCAGAAACCTATACTACAGCTGTGATTCATCATTATCTATTCTATTTCATCAATTTAATTGTAATAAACTAGTTGTAGTTAATCATTATTCAGTTTATTTCATTAAGTTAATTAATGGCATTACATTAAATTGATTTTACATCAGCTAGTCTATTTTCAGAATAACTATGTAATTATTATATTAACATGAAGTTAATTAATGGCATTTCATTCAATTGATTTTACATCAACTAGTCTATTTTCAGAATGACTATGGAATTATGATATCATAACATATCCCATACGATCTGCCACACTCTAGGAAAGGGCAAAGATTCCTATAAAACGTTTATTTTTCATTGTGCTGATAGTGAAGGACTGAAGTAAGAAGTGAAATGCTCCCAAATGTACTTCATGTGAATGAGTGAGAATTTTATCTACTGTAGTGTTGAAAACAAGACAGTGTTTGATAGATTCGATTAGGAGAAAGGCATCCAACACCATCTCAAGATTGGATGCAACGAAGCGTGAAAGATAGCACATCGTCTTGTTTTATCGTTAACTTCTCTCCCCACCCTCCTCCCTCTCTCTCCCTCTCTCTCTCTCTCTCTTCTGTCTATGTATCTATCTATCTCTCCACCCCTCTCTCTCTCTTCTCTATCTATCTATCTATCTATCTATCTATCTATCTATCTATCAATCTATCTCCCCCTTTTTCTTTCACAGTGGATCGGAATAATATCTTAGACATCGTGATCACCCTACCTTGAATTCCATTGCTCTCGAATCACCTTTCTTCTTTTTTTCTGGTCATTTTCTTGCATCCTCATGTACCTTCACGTTGTTTCATTTCCTAGCATGTTGTTTTCGTTGTTGTTGTTATTCTTGCTGTAATTTTTGTGTTGTTGTTGTTGTTGTTGTTGTTAATGTTGTTGTTGTTGTTGTTGTTGATGATGATGCTGCTGCTGATGCTGTTGCTGTTGTTATTATTTTTTTGTACTGCTGTTTCAAATAGTTTACAACCATTTTGTCAAACAGAGATTCCCCTCCTCCGGGTATCAGTTGCAAGTGCCGTTGCATTATGGTTGAAGATGAAGTGTTCTTGGTTTTTAGGGCGCGGCACTTCCATGGCGCGGAGGAGCACTTATTTTGCGAACTCCTTGTCACACGTTTACCATATGTTTACCTGCTTGCGCTAAGAGACTTATACATTCATGCTATTCAAGAGACACATGTGAGAACGTGTTGAATCTTTAGTGGGTTGTGTTCATTGATGACGGAATGTCTTACAGAGTGCAGTAATGACTTAATGATGTTTATTGTCATGAAAATTTATGCAATATTAATATACATCATCATTTAGTTTTGTTTCTTTTCTTTCTTTTTTTGTTCGCTTACTGTTTACTTAACGAGTAAACGTGGAAGTCAATACTGTTCGGTTATTTGCGAGGTGAAGAACTGTAATAACTCAGATATATTTACAAAGGAATCAATAGGCACCGAATTTGTGACCATTATCAATGACGGTGTTGCTTGATTCCAAAGTTTAAATACCCGAGTTGAATTCTTGTGCTACTCGGCGTATGAGAAATAAGTTTATTCATTAAGAGGTATCAAAAGAAATCCAGACAGCTCGAGGCTCACCCATCAGTGGCTTCCGGTTACATCCCCTCTTCCTACCAAGTCTGTATGTCTGTCTGTCTCTCTCTCTGTCTCTCTCTCTCACTCTCTCTCTCTTTCTCTCTATCGCGCACACACACACACACACATACACACACACACTCCCCCCTCTCTCTCTTAACCTATTATTCGTTGGTGCTCGTGACTTCAAATTTTGTGTTTTGTCATAGCCTGCCTCGTTTATTCATCTGCCAGTGTTCCTTTCTCCGTTTGACGCCATTTTCGTCTTACCACTTTATAAGAAGTAAACATTTACACTATTATGTTTTTCGCCATGCTCTTCCTTTGGACTTAACGATGCCGTGCCAAATTTTTCACATTTTCGACTAGAGCGAAAGCCGAACCATAGGTTTAAAACAAAAATAAACTTAAATCTTACTGTTCTCGAGATGAAACGTAGGAGGTCAATCATGACGGTCAGCTTAAAAATAGACTCATGTAGATCTATCAAGACTATTATATTCTAGCCAAGTTGTATCGTCATAATTTTTTAATCAAACTCGAAATCGGTTGTGTTTGCATCTACACCTACACAAATATTGGTATTTCATTGTACAAAACGTCTTTTAATCAGGTTTGCACGCTTCCCCATTGTAAATATTAATCCACTAATGACAAAAGGTAATAATCGTAAACAAAATTTATAATGCAACATCCAGCCCTTTACTTTCGAGATAGATATTTCGTTATCCAAATAGATATTTGTAGCTTTAAAGCTATACGCAATAAAATCTTTGTATTAAGGTGCTGTTTTATTTTCTCCAGACTCTTTATGACGTCACAAAGAGTCTGTCTCTCGTCATCTCTTCAGTGGACTGGTTCTGCAGTATATCCGATTCATGTACCCTCATCAGCGACCGGCATGCATGCACTCCGAAAGTTTTGATTCCAAATGAAGTCCTTGTATAGCCTGCAAATTAACGCGTTTTTTTTTTTGCTTGTTTTGTTTTTTTCTATCGAGATCCCTTAAAACAGAAGATTACAGTTTGTTTGTATGTGTGTTTGCATGTCTGTTTTTGCTGATAATAGCGTGTGTCTGCCTGTAGACATTGAGCGTTTCCCATTCAAAATACTGGAGGTCATAATCCTTTTATTTTCATTTTGGGTTACTGTACATTTGAAAAAAAAAGCTGAACGTGTAGTGTACAAAAAATATGTACGTCATGTCTTTCTTGAGTGAGGTCAAATAGAAACACAAACAAATAAAGCGAACCATGACCCCAGGAGTTGTCTTAAGATTCTACTTTATGGCAGTTGAGAGCACTGAGAGCACGTGTCGAGCATTTATAAACACTGAGGGCGTTTTTTATTCCATCCTGTAAATCTTTCCAGTGGGTTAAGCTGGACATTTTTGAAGGACCATCGTCAGATAAAACAAGATGAAATATCTTGTCAAAGGGGCCAACCTTAACGGAAATATGTACTTCGCGGAGGGAAAGACATCAATTTCGCTTTCTTACTCCAAAAAAAAAGAAGAAGAAAAAGCTAAAAGAAATGAATAAGTTCACGTTAGATACAACTTTGTGTAATGGTTTCTCCCCACATTTTCCAGGTTATAACGGTATTCTAGAACGCATTGTGAGGGAGCTAAAACTTCCAGTTCAGACGGTGTACGCCGTACTCGTCTTCTTGCCATTATTCAAGTTATTCATTCATTATTTAAGTTCATAATTATATGTATCGTCATATTATCACACATTTCTCGAAAGAGAGAGGTGGAGATAGAGGGAGAGATAGATACATAGATAGGTAAATAGATAGATAGGTAGATAAGACAGATAGATAGATAAATAGATAGATAGATAGATGATAGATAGGTAGATAGATAGATAGATAGATAGATAGGTAGATAAGACAGATAGATAGATAAATAGATAGATAGATAGATAGATAGATAGAGATAGATAGATAGTTAGATAAATAGATAGAAAGATAGATAGATAGATAGATAGATAGAGAAAAAAGAGAGGGAGAGAGAACAAAATCTTTTAAAAAGACCACAATTTATATCTGGTAAAAAGTTATACGAATACGTATATTCACCAAGGACTGAAGGTTAAGGTTGTGGTAGGGCTTTAGCATTAGTTAGATATGGGGATTGCGATTAGGGTTACGGCTATGCTTGTGGGTAGATTTTATGTTTGGCTTAGCATGCAGATATTTCATGGGAACAATATTGTCGCAGGAGCAAATGTCATCGAACGTTATACGAACCCAACCAAAACCTGGGATTTCCCTGAGTTCCGCCCATGGCCCCACCCCTTCTCCCAATTGGGGGGGGGGGGGGGGGGGGTGAGACTGTGAGATGATTGGCGTTGGCTCTTGATCTCCCTCAAACACACACACGCACAAACACACGCACAAACACACACACACACACACACACACACACACACTCAAGTTAAACACGTTCCACAAACCCCGCATACCCTCTTTCTCTTCTCCACGAGTATTAATATCTCATATTATTTTCTCTCTATCAACATTTCAGCCGTCACATTTTTTCCAGTCACATCGTTTGTTATCCAAGCTGATTTAGACTGAATGTTTACTCAAGCATTTAAAGGCATATTTCCATTTCAACGACCAGAGGTCCGCTGAGGGATGACTTTTATTAAGACGTGTGTTATCGCAATAGTCATGAAAGTCTTTGAAAAAATGTCAGACGTGCAGAGCCTTTGTTGAAAAAGCCTGCAGAGAACATCTGATGTGAATATATCGTGCTTGATGCTAAAATAAGAAGTCATGACGTTGCACTGAAAGGTCATGCAGTTATAAATCTCATGACCTGACAAACTTGGGATTTAACAATTATTTTGGGTAGTAAGACATCTAAAATGGAGTACTTTTTCAATTGTGGTTGAAAGGGTTTGCGTCGTAATGTAGAACGAATATCCTGAGTTATCGATGTACATAAAATGTACTGAGTGTACGAGTGTTTCTCTGACTGCGCCTCTGATTGTATTAGGCTCGTCCGAAATTAGTAACAATCTAGTTGTGAGAAGTATTCCTGTGTGGCCGGAATCCCCTTTGGAGAAGGCCTCAAAGCAAACAAGTCATGGAATCGCGAGCGTGACGGATGAATGCGCCTCAAATTGAATTAGAGCAGTGAAAACATGAACGCCTATCATAAGCCGATATTCATGTCGCCTCGTTACCCCCCGTGTCAGTCAGCTATGATGGGATGCGACCGAGCGTGGAATTTCATCCAGAGACGAGTTGATGAGGGGACAGCTATTTTTCCGATGATGATGATGATGATGATGATGATTACGATGACAATATCATTGAGTGCAAGGATGATTATGACACTGATAAAGACAACGATGTCGTTGATGATGAAAAGATGTGTGATGACGGAGATGATAACGACGGCGTATAATGATTTTTTTTTTAATAATGTTTAGGGGAAATGGTTGTGGATGTAGCAGTAATATTTTTTCCTGCTCCAGAGGTAAGCTGAATTCTCCCAGTTTTAATCAACTTTCCTTGACAAGCAGTCAGTTTTGGGATTATGGTTGTTGGATTTATATTATTGGAGATTTTTCGTATGATGCAAAAAAAAAAAAAAAAAAAACGCTGGTTGATACATTTTACTTCGCATAACGTCCTTTACTGTACCATTAAAGATTTTTATGTTGTTGTTTTTGCTGTCTAGCTAACATAACACTTCGTCTAGGAAAAGAAAAAAACACACATCGCTGTTGAAACAATAGGACTCTGAAAATCATGGATGCAAAGGGTTTAATGTGTTCTAGTAAAACGAGCCAGATGGATTTAGAGTTTGTCATGGTTTGTGTTTGGGTGTAAGTGGGAGGCGCAATGCACGTTTGGTTAGATGTATACATGGTCATTTAATATAATAGTAATAATAATGATAATAATCAGCTGCAGCAGCAGCATCATCATAATCACAATAATAATGATCGATACTAGAATAGCGCACAGGTCCACCTTACGGTGCTCATAGCGCTTCCAAAAAAAAAAGAAGGAAAAGATAGATATATACATGTACAAACATGACAACAGAGAAGAAAATGGAAAACAACAAAGAAACACATACCAGATAAAGAACACAATTGTTCCGAAAATTATAGAGAGCAGTTATATTCCTCAATGTGAGAGGAACAGGTACGTTTTAAGTTTGGATTTGACAGTTTCTGTAGATGACGGTTGCCGTAACTGAATAGGTTACTGATTCCACAAGTTTGGTCCCATAACGGAGAAAACACGATCCCCCATCCTATGTTTCATTTTGAAATGCACATTTTGCTTGATGTTACTGTAATTTTTAAAGCTGATTTCTAATAGTATTGACACAGTATTTTCATATGATCATGCATTATAAAGTTAAAAGACTGCCCCTTTAAACATGAAGTAGAAGTTTTTCTTTCATCAGACATAATCTTCAGTTGCTATAGTAACTAAAACTATGTCACACGGGCAGCTGGTTCTTACCCCCCCCCCCCCCCTCGCGCGCGCGCGCACACACACACACACACACACACACACACACATTTACATGTACATGAACATACACACACTTTGGGCTTAATCAAGGAAAATAAAAAATATGTTATACATGCTATATTATGTATATACAAACGCACCCAAACGCACGATTCTCCGGGGGTTCCGCACAGATCTCCCTTCACCAGAGCCCTCTTACCCACCCCTCTCCCTTCAAGTGTTGCGCCTGGAATCCACCAGGATTTGTTAAATGTCGCTGCCGAGAAGTAGGGTTAGCCACACGTCTGGCCAACAAACGGCATTGCGATGAATTCAAGCTACTTCGAACATAACAAGACGGATTACAATGACTTGCTTTTTAACAGCAAGGACCTTTTTTCTCCAATAATTAAATCACTTTTCTTGTACTTGCCCTTATGTTCGTTCCAGGAGCAGCAAACTAAAACCCAGCTTACTAATTTATCAGGACAAGAATGTCGAGCTCTATTAGGACACGTCCGGCTGGAAACCTTTATTATCCTCTGTAGAATTAGCTGCACATTCATCACGACGCCCACAGATTGTTAATAGAATTTGCTCGTTACGAACAGAGAACGGTTTGATTGCATTGCCTTTGCGAAACCCACCATAGGTTGTAATTATTTCTGACGTCCACCATGTTCTCTCTTGCTTCTTGTCAGCACTCCATCTTTGTTGCTGGAGAAAATGAGATAATCGCCAGTAAATTGTAGATTAATTCTCCGCGGCCGTTGGCTAGTTTTACCCTACGAATACCTGTCGATGACGAGGAATCTGAGACTTAATTCATACGCTTTACGATTTCACACCCCTTTATACATCCAGTTCGGTCTCAAATTTTCCTGCAAGCCCCAAACCAACCCATGTATTCCCCTTGTTTATTTATTTATCTATTTATTTCGGGGTTTTTTATACAGGGTGGTCCCATCAGTAATACTGTTTTCCAGGGAACCCTGTAAACACATACATACAAGGTAACAATCACAACAAATGACATTTACATAACTCAATAGGTACTACATGAAAAAGAGAAAACAAAAAGAAAAGAAAAGAAAAGGAAAAAAGAAAAGAAAAGAAAAGAAAAGAAAAGAAAAGAAAAGAAAAAAAAATAAAATAAAAACAAAACCTGTCACCACGACAACTCATACCATCCTACAACTACAAAAAGTGGGTCTGCACTCCCACATACCATATTAATCACATGTGTGTAAGTTCAGGTCAAGCGCTCAAAAAATAAGGGAGCTCGGAAAAAAAATGCATTTTTTTCATAATCTTCCAAAGAATATACCATTACAAAACAAGGAAGCTTATGAAAAACTAGAAATGTCGCTATGGCGACTGGTATGCCTCTGCCATAATGCATGATTCTCCCAAGAGGAGTATAGTACAATGTCTTCACAATGTGTGATGACAGTTTCAAATAACTGGTAAAATATTGATATGACAGGTTTGTCAGAAAAGTCTTGAATATTCACGTTCCTTGAACTAGATTTACTATAATTGTCTATGAAAGAGTTCAGGTACATGTATTTGGGGAATCGAGGATTTATACTTAATTTTTCACCGACCCTTTTACAATACAAAACAGGATTTTTTTTTTTTAGTTTTTAGCCTGGCCTTTGACTCTTAACCTTTGACCTTCTGGCGGGAAATTTCCCAGAGAATCTCCATTAGGTAATACATGTATATAATAAGTTTTAAAAATAATCCTGCAAACATTGCATATACTGGTATAATATGAGTGAAATAGTGAAATTTTGAGGAGTTGACCTTGACCTTTGACCCATGACTATCGACCCATGACCCCTAAATACCCTAGATAATCCCTGCCAGTCAGTACATGCGTATATACCAAGTTCCATGAAGATACATTGAACCATTTGCGGGAAAAGTGAAATTGTAACATTTTCACCTAACCTTTGACCTTTTGATCTTTGACCTTATGACATGAAACTCTCTCTGGAGAATCTATACGCAGTAGTACATATCTTGTGGTGTCTGTCTTGGTACTGCAAATTCTGTTGATTTTGCAATGATATATCAAACGCAAATTTGTATAGGATCATGGTACAGGTTCAATGACATTTATTTCCAGCAAATAATGATACATCATACCGAAAAGTTATGAAGTTTAAAGTATAGGCAACGAAAGTAGATCCCACTAATCTCAGGAGTATATCAAAATGGACTATTCATTCAAAGCGCGTCGGCCTTTAAAAGAATCCACCGAGAATAAGATCATGAGAGAGAAACAGGGGGCATGTTCGTACTCTTTTGCGCTCTCGAAGTTGCGCCCCTTTTTTCTCACGGGGAACACATGTCGTGACTCGTCGACCAGTCGGCAAGAGTTATCGCCTCGCTCACTCTCCATCCATCCTTGAGATGGAGAAGAATGAGGGATGGCATCTTTCCCGTCTCCACTTTCTCCTGCCGGCTCTGATGCAACCTTGTACCTCGTTAAGCCTAAATCTCCGCCTAATAAACTCATTCATTTCCATGAATTCCAAAGCAGTTATGTACCCAAAGCCCACTCCTTCTCTCCATCTCTCTGCCCGATCTTTATTTTCCTGTTTTGTGCTTTCTCTCTGCCTTTTCTTCTATTTTTTCTTTCTGGGTTATTTTTTTTTCTCAGAGAAAGTCCTATTTGCGGATTCTTTCTCTTTTCCTGGATCTCTCCTGTGTATATCCTGTTTCTTTTGTTGTTACCATATTTCTTTATAACATTATTCGCTTTCCCGCCGTCTCTTTGGCGTATAAACTCAACTAACACAGGTTACAGTTCGTTATATCGTTATTCCTAAAGTTCATTATTCCGAGAATGACATAAGTTTCGTTATCCCGAAGGTTCGTCAATCCGAAAATGACATAAGGTTTGTTATTCGAAGGATCGTTAATCCGAATGTAAGATAAGATTCGGTATTCCGCGGGCTCGTTGATCCATAGATTAAATAGGGAGCGTTAATCCGAAAACGAAATAAGGTTCGGTGATTCAAAACTGAAACAAGGTTTGTTATTCGAAGGATCGTTAATCCGAATGCATAATAATGTTTGATATTCCGAAGGTTCGTTAATCCGAAATAAACCTCATTTAGTGACAGAATACGGTGTTGTTGCTACAAAAATGGGAGGATAATACACAATGATGACACGTGCGCATACACCCATCACAAACAAGTGCATACGATGTAAATATTATTGGCAAACTTATACAATGATAATTGTATGGTTATTGATGGAAAAAAAAAGGATTTTCACATCCATCCTCCGTATGGCACCCTTCCCCTCTTCCACATTGTCATCAGGATGAACCACGCATGAAGTGGAAACAATTATTATAAGAGGTCACTCAAAGGGAAATAAAACGCAACTGATTACTCAATTTTCGGATTAACGAAACTTATTTCATTTTCAGATTAACGAACCTTTGGAATAACGAACCTTATTTCATTTTCGGATTAACGAACCTTTGGAATAACGAACCTTATTTCATTTTCGGATTAACGAACCTTCGGAATAACGAACCTTATTTCATTTTCGGATTAACGAACCTTTGGAATAACGACACGAACATTTCCATTAATGAAGTCTTTTTCATTTTCGGATTACAACCTCTTAGTATTATGGGGAGTTTGCATGTTTCGGAATAACAAACATCAACCTTTACACATATAGCACAAAGATACCTAGAAATATTTGATAAACAGGGATGACACTATGTACTTTCTCCATCTCCACCTCTCTCTCTCTCTCTCTCTCTCTCTCTCTCTCTCTGTCTCTCTCTCTGTATATATATATATATATAGGCCTATACATAATTTATATATCCATTTATCCATCTATCCATCTATCTATCTATCTATCTCTTCCATTCTAAGAGTGTTTTTCTGATTGATTTTTTTCTCTCTTTCTTATCTTATGTATATATGAAGAAATGCTCGCAAAAACCGATAAGTCCATTATTGAAGATTTTGAAGTACGGTCTTTGCCATGAAGTACAAAATAATACCTTTTAAATGATATATTGGTCACTACATATAAAGGTGCATTTTTGAAGTTATGGTCAAAAGAAGCAAACATTTTCTTATTATTGTCTTTATTTTTCTTGACCTTTAATCGCAAATATCTCCATTTGGCAAATATGGACTTATCGGTTTTTGCGAACAAACTCTTCATATCTTTTTTCTCTATCTCATCTTCTGTT
>NW_027272147.1:77500-192500 GCF_040938485.1 Diadema antillarum | reverse complement strand
ACTTTTCCATATGAATGTATTTCTTTGTACGATTCTAAGTCTTCCGCCAGTAATTCAAGCTCCACGAATTCCTCAAGGAATCAACACATCGTGAGTCGGTGGGTTCACAACTCATTGTTGAATCGAGAACGCATTTTTTTTTTTTCTACGAAAAGGTTACGTTAGCAGACAGTGTGCTGTTCTTGTTACGTAGCTAACGCGGCTGCAAACATCAACTGACTATAGAGAATGGAATCGACATACAACTCTAACTAGCACAGCGATGGATGAGATTCCATCCCCAATAATATCGAAAGAGGATACAATTTCGCAGGACACGGCTTAAAGTAGGATTTGGTTTCGGGTATCACGACACAGAGGGAGAGGGGAAGGGGGACTAGACCACACCGTTGGTAACTATCAGAATTTCGAATTCCACACCAACTCATGGAATTTCCTAATGTTTCCGTTCTTAGGGGAGATCGAAAGATCGGGTGTCTTTCGAAAAGCACTTTTCGCGTAAATGTCTTCAGTGGGAAGAGTGATTGAATTTTAAACGATTAAGGGAGCGATCCAAAATGCAGCTCCATGCGCGGTAAACAAGATTACATGTCCCATGAGAGCTTGCCGTATGGGGCCGACAACTATTCAAGTGTTGCCTTTTTCCTTCCTTTCTCTCCGTCTCTAGCTCACTCACTCCTTCTTTCTGTCTTTTATGTTTCTTTCCTTAGGGAACACGCTGTCTGCAAAAGCTAGATTGTGAGGAAACGCGCGATACAGACTATATAGCGGGATGAAGATGAGGTGTAAAATCTGGAAATGAGAGAGGAAGAGTGGGTCACGGCGGTCTGCGGTGTGAATGTTTTAATCGCGTGGGTGATAATCGGTCAACCACACTTCGGTTTGAAAGTCGCGCTGCTGCACAGCCGTAGCGATTGCCATCGAGGTACGTGGTACTCACGAGGTATCGGTTGAAAAATTGTGGGCCAAGCACTGTAGCGATGTCAGTCACACGTGTTCGTGTATAATGATAGCAGCTAGAAATCGAAGGATATCACCACAACAAAAGGAAACGAGCGGAATGAGAACGACAAGACCTTAAACCAAGGATGTTTAGTAAAGAAAAAGTATAAGTAAAGACAGAGATAAGAAAAAACTGATCGAGGTTCAATTTTAGCTCTGACGAAATGCTAAATGCGTTGGTAGTTACATCCTCAAGGAACTTATGACTTCTGCTGGCATTCAGTTATTTGAATGTTCGTTTCGAGGCGTTTGTTTTGTATTATTGTGGTCAGTTTTATTTTCTATTGGTGGTGAGTTTGATGGTTTGTTTCGTGCAGGGGTGTTTTTGTTTGTGAAAGTTTGTCTGTTAAAGTGCTGTGAATAAATCTGAACAAAGTTTTGTGCTTAGTCTTTTTTTTTAATATTTTGAACGTCAGAAGTGACATCGGAACTTTCACCACATTCAGAGCAGATCGAGGAAAAAATGGAATATATGTCAAGAATCCCCCACAAAATAAAAAGGTGATAAAAAAATGACAGAAACAAACAGACGAAAAGAATCTAATCCTTAATCATTATTCGATGAATTTGCCTACGAAATTATTTACTGCTTAATTTCTGCGAAAACATCTACCTGAGAAATTCTCCCCTCAATCAGCATTTCTAATTTCAATAAGATTTTCAGATTCCACAATAGTCCATATATTCATGTTTTCTGTAAACGATGAAGTTTGATTTTTTATGCAACCTATGCGATTCATTCACGTGATCTTACAAAAGTAACTAATGTACAGATTGGAAGAGAAAAGGAACAGTGACGTGTTTTTCGGAGGTCAAAGGTTGTTCTTCCTGGAATACAAAATATGCTTGATTTATGATCCATTGAAGACCTCAAAAATAAAAAGTACAAACATCCCTAGAATACATGTTTAGAAAACCAGTGATAGAAAAGTGACATACCAAAGCTAGATGTTTCGATACGTTGCTATTAGAAAAAAAAAATGTCAACTGGAGAACATCACAGGAAATAATGTCAGGGCAGACGACACTTGTTTTCGCGCCATTCACATGCCGATCTCTTAAGCGGACAAAGCATCTTCCGATTATAAACAGAAAAAAAAATATATATATACACCATGTTTTGTTTGAAGGGCACTTTCTGTTTGTTTCTCCTATAACTCCCTCTTTCTATATAAGTGCATGTCCCCCTGTTTTCTATCAACCTTTACAAGTGCGTTACCTCCGGTGAGAAGGCATGGCTGAGTGTCCGCCCCTCCATTTCATATCTAATCAAGATTTCTGAGGGGAGAGACATACCGCGAAACGTGGCACACGGACTGCCTCGTGTCATCAAACGGAATGTGTCGACAGGAGATCTCTTCCTCGGAGAACGTGTGTGAAATCGCTAAGGCAGTGATTTTGTTCTCTTGTTTGTTTTCCCATGGCGAGAAAGTGAAGACTGAGGCCACACACGCTTTGTTATACCAATGAAATTTCATTAGTAACTTCAGACGAACGCTGAGGCCATGATGCCATGTCGACGCATCAACGCTTCGACCTTGACTATATCTATGTTACCATGGTTACTCCTTCACTTCTATCATTGACGAGGCAGGAGTCGATCTAAACTGGAATGATCGTGGACCTTTCAATTAATGATATTGAAAATCTCTCTGTAAACTAGCCAAGCTGAACGTATCACAAATGTATTACAGACAGAAATAATACAGAAAGAAATAATCACGTTAATGTACAACTGAGTTTGATTCAGTGATGTTTTACCTTTGTCTTCTCCATTTTTGATTAAAAAGGAAATCAAATCTGCATGCGATAGTGTTAGCCTGATTCAGGTATGGTACCGTGTTCTGCAAATTGATGTACTTCACATCACCTTGATATGCTAGTAGATACGTACGCTGAGCGTTATTATGATAAAGATATTAATGGTTATGTGTAAATGGATCCTTTGCTCAGCCAACCATTCAGAAGGGGTGCAGGCTTATTCACAGAAATTGATTTCTAGTTTGATTGTGTGGGTTTATTTAACAAGAATGGAACAAAGACCGCCGCTAACATAAGTAGCTACCTCCGAACTCTAAAGCATAGTCAACAAAGAAAAAAAATAAGGAAGCCGAAGAAATCCAGCTGGCGTTGATTGTCAGCTGACATTGCCCAAGAATTGGATGTTTGGCATAAGATATACAAGCTGAAGACATTCACCATGAATTGCCGTCGGGCTTTTCCTACATGCAATATGAATGTATGTATAAAGAATGTCGGCATTGTATCGAAATGTTATCAACGTTGACAAGATCCTCCCTGATATGTTTTTTTTTCCTTTAATAGCTATAGGTTTCGTTAACCTCAGGGTTCATCATCCACCCACCAATCATTCAATCACTGAATTCCTTATTACGTAAAGAAGTAGCCATTACAATCCTTGCTCAGCTACATGCAGCACCAACTCTATGAAGCACATTCTCTACCATCCCCGGTTCCATTTCCCTTGTTCAGCGTGTAGACATTCTCTCATTCTCTCTTTTTTTCTTTCTTTCCTTCCATACTTTTCATCTATTCTGGCAAGTTGTGTCATGTTGTTGTGTTTCTTCTGTTTTGTCCCGTCCTGTCGTATATCATATTCGTCACAAGCGTTTGTAAATAAGTAATTCTTAGGTTTTATGAGTGGTTCACAATCTACAAGCTTTGCTTTTTAGTGGACCTCTCTATTCTTTCTTCCTTATTTTTCAATTGAAGCATGACTTTGTATTATTTTTTTTGCCAGTATGCGCTCCTATGTTTATTGATACCATTTATTAATTGCAAAGGCAAATGTTCTTTGTTTATGATGTTAAACCTGATTTATCTTGTGTTATGTTTTTGTTGAAAAAGAAAAAAGAAGAGGAATGAAAATAAATGAATTGAATTGAATTGAATTGAATTGAATTGAATTGAATTGAATTGAATTGAATTGAAATGAATTGAATTGAATTGAATTGAATTGAATTGAATTGAATTGAATTGAATTGAATTGAATTGAATTGAATTGAATTGAAAGATAGTCTGCCTTGGAGCAGCAAAGCCTCATTCTACGATGGAATTTTTTTCGCTAGAAACTCTGAATACGGGAGTTAATGTCCCAATTGTGCCACCTGAAACCCGGTAATCCCGTCTTGCAAGCTGTAATATCAACAATGCTTCCTACAAAACGAGATAAATTCCCTCCCTACTATATCGGCGTCGTATGATGTTTAATCAACCTGCTGAAGAATATCTATGGCTTTGACATAGTGATTTATGACGAGACCTATCAGCTACACCTGTTGACCGCTAGTGTTCCTTAGTAACGTGAATGTTTTCGCGCTTAAAGTGTATCTTTCCCTTTCTCTCTCCCTCCTCTCTATCTATCTCTCTCATTCCATCTATCTATCTCTATCTATCTATCTATCTATCTTTCTAGCCATCTACCTGTCTATAATTATATCTATCTATATATTCATCTATCTATTTCATCTATCTTTTGATCTCTATAGTTTCTTTCCTTATTCATTTGACTGCCTCTCATCTCCTCTTTTCTCTCTCTCTTTCTCTCTCTCTCTCTCTCTCTATATATATATATATATATCGTGTATACACACATATATATTATATCGTATATCACATATCACAATATCATATATCATAATTATATATCATACATTATATATTCATATATTATATATCATATATCACATTATATCATGCATCATATTCTTCTCTTCTTGAACCTTGAACCTTGAAGATTATAATCCCGATGGCAGCTTGTCCATAAAGCTAAACTGGGATGGGTGTGCGGCAGTAGGTGACAGTGAAAAAGTTGTATGTACAATAAAATACTTACTCATTATTCATGATAGGACATACTGTACAAAGACTGGTTTTTTCTGTGAATATCTAGAACGTGATGTAAATAAAGTAAGACGCATACGTTTCAAGAAAAAAAATCAAACAAAACGTGAAGCCAGATCATACTTCCGGTCAGTTTCACTGCTCTTGATCTGTGATGGTAAAGTTACTGGTTCAACCCCCTTTTCTAGCTGTTTCCCTAATGTACAACATTTTTTCTACGTTTGCACGACTAGATTACAACAGTCAGAATAGTGTATGCTTGTAAAGAAAATTTGAATGAACTATGAAAATTGTCCAGTATGTTAGAATCTCTTATGAATTCATAATTCCTCTCCGTTTTCTTCTTTTTTCGTTTTAATTTCCTTCCTCTATGTTCCATGTTTTTTTTTTCTGTCACGCTCTACCCCCTCCCCCCGCATGTACTGGAACATAAGACATTCTAACAAACAGAGTCTTCTTTTGTTGTCATTGTGTTAGCACTTTAGACACATTAACAGTTCTTGATTGCCCACTTATACTGTCACACCCTTCCATTTCCATTTTAATAGTTACGTCTGAGCACGTCAAACAATTATTACGTGCCCCCCTAAATACGACTGCGCATTAAGAGAAATTGTTACGGCTAGCTGATGATATTCCGTCGTACTGACAAACGGTGAATTCCACAAAAGCGATCTAGTGAGCGAATAATTTCCTCAACTGGCAGTAATGTGACAATTGGTTGTTTAGGAGTCATTATCCTGGACTTTAATTATCCTTGTTCGCCTAAATTACTGTTATTTACAGTTTCCTGCAGTTCGGTAATGGCTTGGTATTTTGATATATCTTCAGGGTAATATATCATATTTATACTCGTATTAGCATTTTGATCGGTATACTAGAGAGCTGAAAAGACTACATACTTCGTTGCAGCCAACTCTATGCTGATAGAAAGAGTGAAAGTCCTGTAATTGCATAATTTAACACGAAGGGCTATGTGTTATATATTCCTCGGACACTACATGGCCGGTTATTGACCCTCCTTCGCTTGGCAAAAATAAAATGCAGGTCTTTTTTTTATCGAGTGAAAGCAGGCCTTGTCGTTATACCGAATACGGAGGTAGTGTTCGAATCGATTTTCAGAGATATATCAAGTTGATCGTTCTTTCTTATGGTAAAAAACTTAAATAAGCTAAAATGTGGATGAATAAAAATCTTTTCAGAATCCTTTACCATATTTTCATTTGATTTAGTTCTACCTCTGCCCCTATACCTTACATCCCATATATAGACTTGTTTATGTGTTTCCATTTTGATTCATCAATAATGTTTGTATATTTTCTATCTTTGAAATATTCATTTGAATAATTTAATTTAAAAAAAAAAGAAAATCGAGTACACTTTTATCGTTTTGTTAATCTGCAGTAACAAAACAAAGCTTTCACTCCATGATATCACCATGACAACCTATTAAAAATTATTATCGATTCATTCATCGGTCAATTGACTTGTTGTCGTCTGATATTTGACTTGTGATTGGTCGGTGAGTCAAATAAATCCCAGCTGCTTGCTGTTGCCACATCAAACAAGGCGTCCAGATCTGAGGCTGCAAAGTTCGTCAGTCTCTGATGTGTAATGCTTTACAGAGTCTCATGTAGTGATAGACATATACACATACCAAAAGAATTCAATCATTCCCTTAAAAAAATACTCCCTCTTCCAACCCCCCTCACCCCTCCCCCCCCCCCCGCCATCATGCAATCCATACCATTCTTGTTCATCAATGTCAAATTTCTCCGCAATTTTAAACTTCAATAATAGAATTTCTAATCATCACCTTTCACGACGGTTGAGAGATGACTGAAGCTCAATCCACGCATGGCTTGCTAACAATATTTTTTTTTCTTTTTATTCCTGATGCTGCCTGGAGTAGTCCCTTTTTTATTGCAAGATGATTCCAAAAAAGCAGGCAACATGCATGCAATAATCTGACGGGTCTAAAGAGCTTGGTGAAAAGGCGGGAAAAAGCAGGTGAGATGCAAGTCTTTTCACGCCTTTCCACCTGTCTGTCCGTCTGATGCTGCTCGATTTATTCTTCAGTCCCGTGCGATTTCATTCATGGCTGGTCGTCTTACACGGACCGGCTGAATTTCCCGCGCCAGAGAATCTGGACAGATGACTCTCGCCAGACCGAGTTTGCTCTGCAAGATATTCATCAGGGAGGGAAAGAGGGGAAGCGCAGGGGGGAGAAAATTTTGGAATACGAGAAAGCAAAAATCAGAGGACGGGACGAAATAAATAATTTATGGTTAAATTCTCCAAGTTCGTGAAATTCCCGGTGGTATATATGCCCGTCACTGTAGTTTCGAGGGGGAGAAGGGGGTTAACTTGAAAAGCATTTGTCTTAACGAGTCATTAGTAATCACAAGTTGTAAACATACTCCCATTCACATGAAGAGAAGTAGGCCGTTTCTGGATATTTCAGATCACCTGTTCTTTTAGGGCTATGGCGTCCTTCTGTTGAAGTTGAATGTACTTGTATATAGATTATGTTTGCATTCGACAATCAATGGAGATGCTTTTAAATACATACAAATACAAAAAAGCCTTCTTTAACCGACGCAAGCAATTTTCACTGTCCCCCACTTTAATCAGCAGAGTGACACTACAGTCATTATGACAGTAGGTAACAAGCAATCACTTGGCATTGTATAGTCATGATCATTAAGTAGTAGATTTTGTTTTGTTTTGCTTTGGTTTGATTCATTTTGGTTGTTGTTCTTGTTGTTGTTGTTCTTGTTGTTGTTGTTCTTGTTCTTGTTATTGTTGTTGTTGTTGTTGTTGCTGTTGCTGTTGTTGTTGTTGTTGTTGAAATACCATTGCAAATGGAACTCGCTTGTGCCAGAGATTACACTTCGTACATTCCGTAACACTCGCTTCGCAGAAATTACACAAACGCGTCGTTACACTTGCTACCTCCAACCTCCCCGCCTCCTTCCCGCACCATAGGTGCAAAATAAGTTCTGTTATGACGCAATCGTTTGCTTGTATTTTGCTATTTTCATAACATTTATTTCATGCTTGGAAAATGACGTAGTGTAGCGAAATGAATGTTCAATGAATCGTCATAATACCGCGTCGTAAAATTAGTGGTAATCGTGAGCACCCTATCGAACAATGTATGTCAGATTTGACACTTTAAACTGGTACAAAGTGTATTACCACCTCACACCAACAATGCAAATCCCGGCAGCCGGCTATGGGCAGTAGGTTAACCCCCATCTACGGACAAGAAATACAATGCAAAAAGGAGAATAATAATGTCCCCGATTTTATCTTAACCTTGTGTCAAGCCGTTTCTAGATTGCTTTAAATCTTATGGCAAGGCAAAGGGTGAAGAACAGGGGGAACTATTGATGCAAGGATATGAGAACTTTCATGACATTGTCAAGACTTTGTTATTTCCCTCTAAAGCAAATCTCTCGCTCAGAGAAGATTGGACTATACCTTCTGCTCCCGAAGCAACTACGACAAAATGAAAGCACACAACCCGTTTCCATTACTGCAAAACAATTTCAATAGTAAAAAAAGCGAAAATAATGTGACGTGATCGATTATAAAGCGTAATGCCACGCATAAAATTTGACTAAACTCTTGTTTCGGACAAAACCAAGGATGGTGTGTATAATTGTTGTTATTCTTCACCTCGAAATGGTACTTGATAAGGAATCTAGGATCAAACATAAAGTATGTCGTCATTTAATGAGTTGGTTGCCATCATGGCACGCAGTGGTTAGAATACACCTGTCTGAGGCTTACACTGCACCGCTCTGCTTTCCCTAGGAAACCACTGCTCTCATTTCTTAATCCTCGCCTCGCACGAGATTGTCAAAAAGAAAAAAAGGAAAAGAAAATGGTTCGCATCACTTTTCACTGTCACCACATGGTTTGAAGATTCATTCATATTAGAGGCATTAGTTTCAGTCTGAAACATCTGATCTGCATGTTACAATATTCTCTCATTTTGTTTAGGAATACAGTATTTTTAAAAAAAGTGATCTGTTTTAACCTTGAATGAAGTTAAAAACTGACTAACCGAAATAAACTTTCTGAATTTGCCAATAAACAATGAATGGCAGAGTCAGAAAAAATATCATTTGAAAATGGTTTGCAAGCATAAGGTGACATACTGTGTGTTCAGAGACATCTTGACCATGATGATAGTACATGTAGTACATTATTGTCAACATTAAATATGCTTGAGTGTTACTGATTCATTAGGAAATTATTCCACATACCAATCAGTAGAGTTTTAGATAAGTTATCACTAAGTCGGATTGTGTCATTAAGATGCGGTCCTAACCGCGTACCATCGTCTTCTGTCTGTTGTAGATGCTTGATTTCCATTCATTTATGCTGTTCTCAACCTTTCTTTGTGGCCGTACTTCCGTTCTCTACATACCACAAAAGTAAATTGACTCATGAATACCACTACACTTTACCCAGTCTGATTTCAATATCATTCGATCACTACATGGTTGCAGTCAGAATGGGTGCACGTCACTAGACCGACACCCATGAGTCACACAGCCCACGAGTCAAACAGCTCACGAGTCATAAGGCCCACGAGTTAAACAGCTCACGAGTCATACAGCCCATTAGTTCGACACTAAGCTAACAAGGTCCAAGAGACCAACACATTAAGCCCCGTGTTGTATCTGTCGAACTCGTATGTTTAACCTAGTGTCGAACTCGTGGGCTTTATTTGCCTAACGTCGAACTCATGGGCTGTTTAACCTAGTGTCGAACTCGTGGGCTTTATTTGTCTAGTGTCGAACTCATGGGCTGTATGACTCGTGAGCTGTATGACTCATGGGGGGTGTTTCACAAAGCTGCTCTTAAAGTTAAGAAGGACTTAAGTGCGACTGGTGATCAGTTCTTGTGTGCTATACTTTATCAGAATCGCAATAATTCAGCACAAGAACTGATCACCAGTCGGTCTTAAGTCCTTCTTAACTTTAAGAACGGCTTTGTGAAACACCCCCTTGGACCGGTTTATATGTCGAACTCGTGGGCTGTATGACTCGTGGGTGTCGGTCTTGTTGGATGACCCTTCCGAATGATTCATCATTTACCGTATATAGTGTGTTGTATACGTAGTGAAATTTCCCCTTTTCTTCTTGTATCCGTGGCATAACAACATGCTGGGCTTTGGCATAGTTGATTCTATTTACTGATGTAAGACGCGTACAGTTCTCGTTTCGACCATGGGCAAAGATGGGAGAGAGAGATGAGAGAGAGACGTTATTCCAAAGGTTCGTTCATCGGAATAAGAAATAAGGGTCGTTATTCCTAAGGTTAGTTATTCCGAAACACACAAATTCACTATACCTGGATGTTTCGTTAATCCGAAAATGAAATAGGGTTCGTTCATCGGAACGATTGCGGCGTTATTCCCAGGATTCCGTATTCCGAAGGGTCGTTCATACGAAAATGAAATATATAGAAGATTCGTTAATTCTCAAATGAAAAGGAGCGTACGAGCCTGCTGTATTATGAACTGCATATAGTTTTCGGATTAACAAACTTTTTTTTTTCTTTTTCGGATTAACGAACCTTCGGGATAACGATCTCTAACCGTATATAGGAGATGCCCTCAATTTATTTTCTGCCGCTGCTGGACTTTGGCACATATATCTCGTTGTTTTTACAAATGTGAGACCTGTAAAAGTTCTCTTCGTTTCGACTAAGTGTGGGACATGCTTTCAATTTATTTTCTGAGGCTGATTGTTATAACATATTTTTTATTATGTTTTATTATAGATTATTTATCTATCAGGAGATGGGTAGAATTTGATGCCTGTGGATAAAGTTTTAGGAGCAACGTGATCAAACGGAAAAGGGTTACTCCCGATGACAATCCATTTTGATATTATAAAGATGAGGGCTGCAAAAACAATGATGTAGTCCGGTTAACAGGAATGACTTTTCTGAGATGCTTCATGTAGAAAGCCGATGTTAATGGAGCCATTTACATCATTTCATTTCATTTCATTTATTTGATTTCCAACAAAAAAAAGCAAAATTAAATAAGACATTAAGATACACATTATGACTACACGAAATCAGTACAACACAGTAGTCAAGAAGTATACTATAATTTGAATTAAAAAATGTAGATGTTTTAACTTTTATGACAAATGTCAAATCAAACTTGTTGAAAATGGAGGGGACTGCCAAAAAGCAGGGCTTGTTTTTTTGCAGTCTCCTTCTGGATATTATTGTTGACATCAGAGAAGTGTTCATTCGTCACCGAGCAAGATAGTCGACAACACGGGGTAAGAAAATAAGGTTTGGTATCTCTGTTTTAGCAACTGAATGCAATCTAATGCATGTTTAAACATTTTGTTAACATCCCTTTTAGATACAAAATGTATTCTAAAAACCACTCTTCCCCCCCCCCTCTCTCTCTCTCTCTCTCTCTCTTCATACACACACACACACACACACACACACAAACACACACACACACACACTCTTTCTTTCTTCCTCTGCAATAACACATCCTTTTAAAACTGCTTGTTTTTTATCGTAAGTTTTTCACATGTCTGGTCAATAAATCAATATACTGCACGAGTCTTGATATTATCTCATTTGAAATCATGTCATACGAACTGTAAACAAGGAGCAAATAACCATGCATACTGCTTTCTTCACAACCCTTGCCCGGGTTGACCGATGGGCTGTCTCGGTCAGAATTAATCACAACAGTTCTAATCACTACAGATAAATTCGACAGCGAAAAAGAACAAAACAAAATCGGATCTGACAAGCGATGAATAATAGAAACGCACTGGAGAAGGGTGGAAGATCTAGAATGGTTGTTTGCAGCGTTAATGGGGCGAGACCATCAACGCATATCTATGCCACTCGATTCTCTCTGATGGCCGCATGCATAATGCAGTAAGTGTTGCGCGATTGCTGGATGAATAAATGCTGAATATTATATCTACACCATTAAAACTAGTCTGACTTCTAGGCTGAGGAATCTTACACATTATTACTTAGTTTTCACCAGTTTTCATCCTTGCATGTTTAGACTACTTTCATTGCGTAACTATCAACAAAGCTCGTTGTAGGCTGAGATGTTATGAAAACCCAACATGTTCTCGTGTATTCATTGAGGTGGACAGGGTACCACCATCACGAGATGAACAGACCATATCTTATTTTAACTGATAACGGCTTGAAATCAGCCTAATCTCCTATGGTAGAGTTCAAAGACCTCATCCCTTCGACACACAAGGGAACATTTAAATGATGTAAACGATTTTGGGGCCGAGCCTTTGGAAATTCATGTAAAGATGTGTAACAGCGAAAAAAAAAAACTTTGTTCTATCTCTCCGACAACTAAGATTTCTTTAAGCAGAATCCCTTTTCATGTGTTGAATGATATATTCCTGTATCACTCTTTGCTGAATGGAAAACAAGAAGAAAAAAGTTTGTCGCCAAGATATGTGAGATTTGCGTCGTCTTCAGGTGTTACGGTACGTGTGGCTGAACTTGTGCATAATAGAACAGACTGACATAAACACTGTCCCCTATGGGAAATTCTAGAGGCCGGTGGTTGCGAAAAAAAAAAAAAAAAAAAACCTGTTGCCTTTATTTAGCTTGTAGATAAATAGATTATGCTCTTAATAATACCTGACTGCTTTCTTTATTATAATGAAGTTAATAGTATATTTTACTAACGCGTGATGATACATAAAACGACCTTTTTTCGGCTACAGGCCAATTAAGTGAAACTTACTTTGATCGACGTTCAGACAAAATGACCTAGTTTTGCGATTCAGATGTCTCACAAGTAAAGACTATGGGAGCATAAAGAACCACTTCTTGTGCCCACTATCATCATCTGACCTTCAAGATAGCTAAATATCGACGCATTCGAGTCTTTACCGCAATACAAATCATTGCCCACTCTTGATTCCCTCAAATCTTGCGCAACTCCGATGAAAAGTGCTAGACCACTTTATTTCACAGACACGCAATGAAACAGTTAATTACCTGGAGAACATTTTAATCCAAAAGTGACTCACCATAACTCTTGCATACAGATTTATCTGAGATCTCCCTTCAACTATTATCAGAGATAGGACACAGAGCACATTTACATAGCTTTATTCCAAACCTGTACCCAGAAGCATAAACTGTTCAAATCCACAATCCTTAAATCTTCAGCTCAGCCCACACATTATACAGTGACTTCTCGATTTCCTTTTCAGCTCGGAAGCAGCGGTGTTGGGGCTCTGTGGTTGATCCATCACGCCGTTCCCGCGGGCGCGAACGTGAGAATGTTTAATGTGAATTGTCGAGAGTCATTCTGATGTTTAATGCCTTGTAGGCACAAAATGTCGGGGTAATTTGGTGCTGATGGCAAATCCTTCGACTCTACCAACTTTTCATACTTTCTGGGTGTTTTGAATGTCACTTTACTGGCATCTGTAGAGTATACGTCCAATCGCCATGCCTTGACCTGTTATCGCGAGAAATAAAATAGATCACTGAATTACCCTTTTTCTTAGATATGACATTAATTTCATAAGAATTAATTTCACCCTTTTTCAGCTAGGAACAGAAAACTTCTGGTGAAACAAACTACAGCATGATTATATAACGTGTGAATAACATCACCGAATCTTCACTTATTTGAATAATACACGTCATTGTTAGTCATTATTGTTTTTTGGTTTTGTCAGGACAAGTCAAGACGGCTGGTGAACTCATTTCTTGCTCTTAGCGATGAGTAAATGGAGCGCGATCTTTTACGCGTGTGTGGGTTGTGATAACACACAGCATTGTTAGCAGGAATCTTTTACTCATATACCAAGTATACCTTCGGAAACAAACGGTCATGAGTAAGGTTATGCAGACTGTGGCGATTCCCCCAAAATAGATTTATGCCTTCAAGTAAAATAGTGGCAGGCCATTAACCAGAGTGGATACATCTATGTGCCACTTTAACATGCCCGACTGAGCCTCCCGCGCAAAAAAGGGGGCCAGGACACGAATTCCAAACGGTCATCAATAATAAATGAATGTTTTGTAGGCTCTTCTGGGTTTTGCGGCACGGGGATTCCCAGTTGAGATGTTAATAATACCACCGGTCCCACAGTCGACATTCTTAACTTCAAGTGCACTCGCAACAGCATTCAATCTCACCTCATTGCATGAAAACTGGCATATTCCAATTCTGCAATAGCCGCCAAGAACATTCAGTCAGCCTGAGGCGAACAAGAAAAAGTCGTTCGTCAATTACATGACTCACGAAAACAATGCAAAGACTTGTTCAACTGCCATATATCTTTTTGAGAACATATTATATTATATTATATTATATTATATTATATTATATTATATTATATTATATTATATTATATTATATTATATTATAGAACGACCGCTTGGATCTGCGTTTACATCTTGTGAGCTAACATTAAGCTTGTCCTCAACAATTGTCATCATCTTTTTTATTGAGTCACATAACAGTGATATTAACAGCGATATGGGAATTCCACGTTTGAATAACATAGCACGTATAGGAACCGAAGAAAATTCAGAATCATATCTTTTAATTTGTATTCATTCATATACGTTTACTTGTTATTTTTCGAGAGAGACAGAGAGAGACAGAAAAGGAGAGAGAGAGAAAAGGAAACAATTGTGACATAAAATAAAAAAGGAGGATCATTAGCAACCAGGTCATTCTAAACCGTGATATCAAAAAAAAATTGTTTGAGTGCACATGATTATCACTGTCGACACCCGCGAGTTTCAAGTGCTGTATAACCATTCTGTCATGTGTACACATAAATGAGCATCATAATTATTGTCATGATAATTAATCCTACCAAGGAGCTACGTAGCTCCATGCTCCTGCTGTGAGACGTATATCAGTGATTTGTACCGCCTCAACCAAACACAGGAAAACTCCACCGACAGCTAATGCATTCCGGGACAGCTCGGCATCATTCGATGTCGATGACAATGTGCTTGAGTCTCGCAAGAACGCCATGTGACATTTATGTCCTTTAAACATATTACATTCATTTCCTATGGTTTTCATTTTTCCTTTTCTTTTCTGCTCTGACAGATACCAGGAAGAATGCGTACAGACAGGTCTATCTCGTATGACTGAATGATTTAATACAACAAAGACGTGACGTGAGGTGACGATTTTGGTAAGTTTAGGAGTGATAAATTGATTGATTGATTGATTGATTGATTGATTGATTGATTGATTGATTGATCGATCGATTGATTGATTGATTGATTGATTGATTGATTGATCGATCGATTGATTGATTGATTGATTGATTGATTGATTGTTTGATTGATTGATTGATTGATCGATCGATTGATTGATTGATTGATTGATTGATTGAGTGAGTGAGTGAGTGAGTGAGTGATTACTTTATTGTCCACTCCATAAATTCTTTGTACATTCGATATCTCAACAGTCATGGAATCATGATATTTATTTCTATGTTTATCCTATTAAATCCTCTATTCCTTTTGCTTCATATTTGTAAGCAATTCGAGCAAGTTATTCTAGAAGATGTTTGATTATGATTTTGGTGATAAAGACGGACACTCAAACTGCCTTGGTGACTTCTTTGAGTGTTTGAGAAGCAAGGAGTTTCCGTCAGAAGCATTTTGAGATTTGAACATCTCACTATTCAAAGTAGTGTCCCTTCCGTAATGACGGATTATTGTCTCGAACAGATGGATTGCGCAAAAAAAAAAAATGAAAGAAATCAAACTCATGACAAAGACACATAAATGAAAGAAAATTGAAATTGCCTGTCGGACAAAAGACCAGTGTTTAGTGTTTTGGCTTCAACGAATGTGATGATTTGAATCTCACGCTGTAGCGATGAGTCTGTTCTATATTGGCACTGTGATCTTCGGTGATTTCACGGGGTTTGTCCACTAAAGCACAAATTTAGCTCTCTCAACGAAAACACAGTTCAACAGAAACTTGTACTCTGTTTGTTCGGTTTCCAGGTTCCACCTTGGAAGACTTCTCCAAGTCGTAGCAGAGTTCGTGAGTTGACATACTTTTATGCGACGGAAATCGGCGTGCGTCTTCTCATCTCATCCATTCTGTGAATGACAATTCATTTTCCGGAGTAACTGTTTTATGTATTCGATTATAAGGCGTGAGAACAAACGATTAAAAACGGAACCAGAGGACAATGGCTGAGGAAAGTTCGGAAGTTGTGAATGCCGCCTACGGGGCATCGCATGAATTGTGGAATCACACAATCGTGTATGATGACGATTACATTTACGACATGTTCCTGCGTGCTAGGAGAAGAGTTTACCCAGAATTCCACGAGTACTTCCTCATCGCATTCTACGTGGCGATACTCATCTTGGCGTTGCTAGGCAACACGATGGTCTGCGTCGCCATCTTGAAGAACGACCACATGCGCACCGTGACGAATTATTACATCTTAAACTTGGCTGTGACCGATATCCTGATAGCGATATGCCTGCCTACGACGATTACAACCGATATAACCGATACTTGGTTCTTCGGCAAAATCGCTTGTCATTTCATACCCTACTTTCAGGTATGCATATGATTTGACTCTGTGATTGAAATAACTTTGTTCAACTGACTCAGTGTTACATTTCTGTATCAAAAAAGAAAAGCAGAAATAGAATTAATCAATCATTCAATCGATAACAGAAGCATGAACATAGTTTCTTTGTTTTTTCGTTGAGGCACAATTGTATAGTTTTATATCTAACACGTCTAACAACGGTGATGTAATAGCACGTGTACAGGTCTTGCCAACTTGACTTGTTACGACTACTAAATTAGGATATGAAATATGTAAGGAATACATATACAATGTAACTAGCAGATTGCTTTAGGGTTTGTTCTTGTAGGTTTTACTCTTCATGAGAATGCTTTATCTGTCTGATATGTTTGGGAGTTTCAGAGAATTCAGTGCTTATAGTTCTGCATTCCTTTTTTGCAACTGATTTACAAATTGTCCTACATCGACGTAGATAAAAAAATTTGTCAATCAGTTGCAACATGAACAACAAAAATTCATTAATTCAAAGTAATCTCTTTGTTCTACCTACTTTTCTATTTTCTTCTGTTTCTTCTTTTTGTTATTTCCTTCTTGTCCTTTAATCTTACTGCCCATGCCTTTCCTCTCTTTTTTTTTTGTCTTCGTCTTCTTCTTATCCTCCGTTTTTTGTCCTTCTGTCAATCCCAAGGTTGTGTTGCTCTGTGCATCCATCTACACGTTGATGATGATCGCTGTTGATCGATACCTGGCAATCTGTCACCCGCTCAAGTTCCAGATCCGAGCGTCCCGCACGGCGCTGACCATCGCACTTGTATGGGTGGTTTCCTTCTTAGTGCCACTGCCCAAGGCCGTGGTGCAGCGGACCTTGCCCAACGTGCTTGGTCCGCACATCGGCAAGCCTACTTGGCTCACCGAATGTGATGAGGTTCGTAAATTGTACAATGTTCCGGTCCAACATTCAATAATATGGAAGACTGAACATGCGTACTTACGTAGGCCTTACATCATGTTTTCTGATTGATATGAAAGTTGTATTAATCAGATACCGATATACACGAAACTTATTATCTGTTATCGTAGTTTTTGGACATGTTGAATATTATTGAATATTATTAATAGACTCAAGTTTCATATTCCATTGTCCTCTTTGACGTTGTATTTTTCTCTAATTTTACCTTATCTTAATTACGGACTCCTAGCGTGGGGTAGTGCCCATCAAAACTTACTAGATAAATTACTTTTGTTACAAAAAAAGGTTATTCGTATTATTTGTGGCGTCCCGCCACGTTCCCATACAGAGCCATTATTTATTAAACATGAGATTTTGAAAATTAAAGATTTTTTTTTTCAACTTGGTCAGTTTATGTTTAATTACAATGTAAATGCACTTCCCAGTATTTTTAATTCAATGTTCCCACGGAACCAGTCTTTTCATGATTATCCCACTAGACAATCTAATGAGTTTCATTTACCCCTCCTGAGAACTTTATTGGCTCAGAATACAGTTATATACACCGGTCCTACATTTTGGAACTCACTGAGCTGTGAAATAAAAAATTCCCCATCTTTGTATTCTTTTAAGCGCAAGTTGAAACTTTTTTTATTAAATCCTCCCTGATATGTTTTTTTCCATAAACAGCTATAGTTTTTGTTAACCTCAGGGTTCATCATCCACCCACCAATCATTCAAACACTGAATTCATTATTACGTAAAGAAGTAGCCATTACAATCCTTGCTCAGCTGCATGCAGCACCAACTCTATGAAGCACATTCTCTACCATCCTCTGTTCCATTTCCCTTGTTCAGCGTGTAGGTATTCTATCATTCTCTCTTTTTTTTCTTTCTTTCTTTCCATACTTTTCATCTATTCTGGCAAGTTGTGTCATGTTGTTGTGTTTCTTCTGTTTTGTCCCGTCCTGTCGTATATTATATTCGTCACAAGTGTTTGTAAAAAAGTAATTCATAGGTTTTATGAGTGGTTCACAATCTACATGCTTTGCTTTTTAGTGGACCTCTCTATTCTTTCTTCCTTTTTTTTTCAACTGAAGCATGACTTTGTATCATTATTTTTTTTGCCAGTATGCGCTCCTTTGTTTATTGATACCACTTATTAATTAAGACAAATGTTCTTTGTTTATGATGTAAAACTTGATCTATCTTGTGTTATGTTTTTGTTGAAAAAGAAAAAAAGAAGAAGAATGAAGATAAATGAATTGAAATGAATTGAATATCACACAATATCGTAACGCATGAGCGAAGAATAACGGCATCTCTTTTATGTCTGTAGAACGTCTCTCTGTCTACATGACTTTATTCAAGGTTTGCAATCCATACTTCAGAACATTTATGTATCTTCCATTATTGGTCTTTGTTTTCTCTCTCTCAGTATAACCGATACACCCTTTACAAATCACTAAAGTAAATCATTCTGTTGAAAGTTTGCTTATATTCCTTAATCCTGTCTGCCACATATTGACCGCATGTTAATGTGGAGTTGCTTTACTATTCATGTGTAATTTAACAACTTGTTGATCTCAGCATGTAACTGTAGACACACCTATACACTCGTACTTTCTTTCCCTCTACGCTCGTAGATCCTCTGGCCCCAGGGGGTGTGGGAAAAGATGTACCACACTGCCTTCTTCGTCGTCGGGTATCTTCTGCCGCTGACCGTCATCGGCGTCGCCTACATCCGCGTCTGCCGTCGCCTCTGGTCTGGTATTCCCACGGAGGAAGGGTGTGGTGCGACCAAGCCCGACCTCCAGAACAACGTGATGACGACGAAGACGATCAGCAAGTCGACGGAGGCACAGCTGAAATCGCGCCGCAAGGTGGCCAGCATGTTGATCGTGGTCGTCGTCACCTTCGCCGTCTGTTTCTTTCCATTCCAGCTGCTCAACTTGCTCAAGTGAGATTTGATTTTTGTTTTTGTCCACACGATGTTAAGAAGTACCACACAAGACAGCATTTCAGATCTGATACCAACTTCATTAATCAACTACGAAATCTCTAGTCTTTATGTTCATTGCAAAACTTACTTTACAAGGCCTTTTTGGCTCAATCCAAGTTACCTTTTTTTTTCATTTTCACAGTTATGTGTAAATGATTGATTCTTCTTGTACTGTTTTGTAAAATTCAATACTGTTGTATTGTTTTATCAGAAAAAAAGATGAATAACGAATTGAACTGAATTGAATTGAAATCACATATGACAAAATAATTTTCTTTTACGAACTCCGTGCGCTCGAATGCATATCGATATGTGACGGTGGAGTTTCTTTTTATTCTTAGTTATTAATTATTCTATTCCACCTGATTTCTTATGAATGCACTTATCCAATCTTGCTTTTCGCCATTGATATGCGATAGAACTGGTATACCTTTTTTTCGACACAGACCGGATAATGGTTATTTTTGCTGATGGGATTGATGACACGACATTTGCTCCTGCGACAATTGCTCAGGTCTTATTGTCTCCAAGGTCTTCGTGTCCGGGTAAGGGTTGCGATAGGGTTTAGGTTTAGTTTGATATGAGGATTAGGATTAGGGTTAGGGTTATGGTTGTGGGTAGAAATTATGTTTGGCTTAGCGTGCAGGTATTTCATGAGAGCAATTGTTGCAGGAGCAAAATTAAATGACATGGAACACCACTTTTCGTAAGTCTCCTTTTCTCATGGCTAACAACGCGACCTAACTCTGGTCACGTCCGTATACCTTTTTATCTCTTATCCTAGGCGTCATGAGGCTTTCTCGTCTCTGGATGGATCGGTGGACTTCAACTTCGTTCACGTACCGTACATCATCGCCCATTTCATGGCCTTCGTTAACAGCGCCATCAACCCAATCATCTACAACTTCATGAGCGGTGAGTTTCAGGGCTTTTCTCTTTGGCTATTTGATTTAAAATAATACTGATTTTAGATTCATCAATCGACAGCATCCTGTGAGAAAAGAAAAACGCGGAGCAAAAGTTTCGTAAGTTAAGTTTGCTTAGAAAACCAAAAAAAAAAAAAGTTACGTTCATACAGTGAGACAATAAACGATATCAAAATATGAAGCGTAAGTCAACAAGTTGCACACACGCACACATACACACACACACACACGCACAAACGATGTAACTCAGTCTCCCTGCTGGGCAATGTTTTCTTTATTTTGAAATGTAGAAATTGATCATTACATTTCGCCTACGTTTTGAGAGTTTAAAAACTTACAGGGTAACCTTGAACCAAAATAAAACATTCCAAGATGTCTGTGCCTTGCATAATTATGCACAATTATAAAAAGGAGTGCTGTTTATTTTCTGTTCGTATAATGACATTATCTTCGTAAAGTAGAACAATTCGTGCGGGATTTTTTTTTTCGTCATAATCATAACTTGCATATTTTTGCTTCAGAGCCATCATAAACTACAGATAATTTTATGATAAAAGTAAGATGCACCGCTCATTAATTTTTCCTGATTTCTTTCCAGCTAAATTTCGCCAGGCGTTTAAGTCAATGTTCGACTGTCTGCCGTACTGCAAAGCCCCCGAGTCGGATGCCCAGAGGTCTCGACCAGGTCCTCCGTACCGCCGGGCCAACAGTACCGGCGTGTCAGACACGCACACCACGGAGTACGTGCCCATGACCTCCATAAGAAACAGCAAGAACAATAATTCCAGCTTCTCCGTAGTCGCGAAATGAAGAGGACAAGGCTTCTTTCCATCGACCTCGAGTTCGATGTCGGCGGCGTTGTCAGGAACGGACTTCATCTTGGTAGCTTGCTCAAGGATACCAATGTTGAAGGGAATCATGTGACGGTTTGATGGCGATGATTGTTGAGGACGTGTTGCAGCACAGCGCTGTACTTAAATGATACTATCTGCCATCTCATCTTCGAGACTATTATCATGACCAAATTGTGAGATACGACTTTCTTGTCGATATGGCATTGTATAATATTTATATGAGTTTTTGAAATGATTTCTTCCTGGTTGGCATTGGATTTATTATAGATTCATTTAATGATTAATCCTTTCTGTTTACTTCCATTCACCGTTTTTTTTTCTTTCGCCATTTTGACATCTTAAATACCACCAGGCGTGTTCTTCTCATTATCTTTCAGCATTCGGTTGTTATTATTATACACTAGATCATTTGAGGGTTATTGGGGGAAAAATGCTAAAGAATGTGGAAACGAATCATATCAACTACTCTAGTAGTATTGGCGAGAGTCATGTTCGTATAACAAGTTATTTCATGATACTTCACTGTATTTCAACATTCATAGAGGAGAGATCGTCACGTACACCTCCACACCACTGCCTAATTTACGACCAATCAAATCCGTTGTCGCATACATATCAATCTCATACAGTCGCTCTGTAATTATAAAGTGGGAATGACTTGTCATTGTACATGCATTACTTTCTGCAATATTCGGAGGTGCCCTTTACTCATCAGATATGTAGAAAATTCGTTGATTATTTTGATTATGTGCACCACCCTTAAAGACCAAGACCTTGTAGTTAAACGAGACATTCGAGCATACTGTGCTTTATACTTGGACCCCTTCGAAAAACAGCAATTTGCTGAAAAGGCTATCCATCCCACAAGTGGTAAATAAATAAATACAAAAATACAAAATACAAGTATACTTGCTGAAGAAGTGAAGGCGAAATTATATGCTGAGTGTGGTATTTACGCCGAATAATGTACGAACGGTAACAGATATTCTTTAAGGCTCATAATAGCAATGAACCTTCCCATTCGAGTTGATAGTATGCAGACACATATGATCTTTGCTGTACTGGTAATGACTTGTTAATTATAGAGTTACGGATCAGAGTATTGAGTACTGCATTTATTTTCTTTAAATAGCTAACAAACAAGATGGAGCGAAAGTCGACAACTTTCCTTTATGAGATAAGTGTGTCCGTATTCACTGATGGCACTGAGCAGTGTTTGAGATTTGGATATGAGATACGCCACTATGTTGTGGTTATGTCAGTTGCCAACATCCACAGGGTGCGTACATCTTGGTGGAGTCTTCTGTACAGTGTCATACATATTTTGTAAATAACGCCGCACTTTCTGGCTATCAAAATCTTTGCTATCGCATTACGGAATGACTGCTATTTTTCTTACGAGAGACTGTGTATAAAGACATGTGTATTATGCAATATAAACAATGTGGTTATTTGTCAGTGAAGTGTTTTATTTTATTCAAGTAAAAATGACGATGTCTTTTTGTTTCGTTTTGTCTATATATTTCTCTATTACTGTATTCTACTTAATGTAGTAATATTTTTCTTACAGACATTATATTTATACTGCTTCGATTAAGTCTGATGGTTTGTGGTCCGATCGTAAGTTGTCTCCCGGACAAGCCCCCATACATTGCTCAAGGTATTGCACGTTGTGGTTTATAGAGGTGAGGGTTTATAGCCACGCTAGAGCTTCTATGTACTACCCAAAGTCAGTGTAAAGGCGTAGGAATAATGCATTGGTAAAATAGTTATGACCTTCTTAGTTGTAGATCACGTCAAAAGTAGGCACTACGACCGATGATGTTCACTTGCTTAATACATGAATATTAATGGCATGGTACATCAGGTCTTAAGCATATTTAACGCTAATGGACATCATACAGAAAGTCATAGGAGTAATGATGTGTCAATCATATTGATGAGAGTCTTTGATCTCTGTGTAACACGCTAAATACGTGTCACATAAAAGATTATACAACAAATCATGTAAATTTAGTGGTAAGAAAGCATTCAGGGACAGGTTATTATCGTGTTTCTACACTGAAGAGAATCGATTAGATTGGTATAAAAGATCATGAAAAGGATGAAATCACGAATTATATCTAAAAAATTGTATAGATATAGATGTTCAAATGTAAACTGTCATAGCCTCATAATATGTACTGTATTTTCTAGCCGTCTAGATAATGACCCTTGCGAAATACTGATCGTGCGATTTGTGTACAACATATAAATATATGCAATATATCAAGATATTCTTGAATTCGTTTTATAAAAAGCTGCAAAGGGCATGTCTTCTATTTAACAGGGACAGGGATCTTTTTCCGAATACATTAATCGATAGAATTTAACATTCCATTTACGCAACAAATAAACGGCTCGATACAATGGAATGACGAGATATAGGGGACGA
This sequence comes from Diadema antillarum, assembly GCF_040938485.1. Lineage (NCBI taxonomy): Eukaryota > Metazoa > Echinodermata > Echinoidea > Diadematoida > Diadematidae > Diadema > Diadema antillarum. The sequence goes on along the minus strand of NW_027272147.1, from coordinate 168,878 downwards.
AGAAGGTGATACAGTGCACCCCCGGTTATAACGATCACGGTTATAACAAAATTCCGGTTACAACGAAGTGAAAATTCAGGTCGCAACATTATTCGCTCTATGTCTGTTTGTTTTTTGTGGGTTTTTTTTGTGTGGGTTTTTTTTTTTTTTTTTTGGTTCGGTTATAACGAAACTGCCAGTCCCGAGAACTTCGTTATAACGGGAGTCCACTATATGGTTTTAGGTGCCCATGGATTTCTGATGTTGTGTTTAGGTGACTCAATGACATTAACCCATCCCATACGATATTCTGAGATTTCCCATGGACTTTGCAAAGTTCCAATGTTCCCGTATAGGCAGGGTATTAAAATGGCTATATTATATGCACTTGCACGTTTGGGAGAAACAGTACCACTTAGGCGCCAGGTACAAGTTATGTAAATGGTGCATGTTAGAGAAAAAAAAAAACCAGAGGTACAAAATGTCACCACTGTCACAGATAATCATAGGAGAGGAAAATAACAAAGATTAAAGAAAAGGAAGATAATCAGGGCGAACATGACAGAGGTATATGAACGACAGTAAAAAAAAAAAAAGAAGTTACATGTAAAATGCCAGAAGTATAATGTCTCTGATAAAAATGTCATAGGACAGTCAGTTATCAGTCCAGATATTGTGTTTTTCCTCAACTTTGCCACCAAGTTTTTAATAAGCGGCCTTCATCTTTCACGAAAAAAGAGATCTTTCTTACTGAAAAACCAGTAAACACCTGTTCGATGACGAATACAACAGGCATTTTTGTCAATGTAGAGGATCTGTGAAGTATACAATCTAGAGCCATGTAAACTCAAGAGTTTGAAAGAAATTGTACCACATAATTCTGTTGATAGTCCTGACCAAGAGCTCATCCTGACAAAAGTTGATATTCTCTGAAGTTCATTCAAAATATGCTGTTACCATGGCAACGCATTGTAACATGCAAAATTTAATCTCTTCCATGTTAAGAACCAAGATGGCTGAAATTATCCCTTTTCAGTACAACCAAGCAATTTCTGATTAATTTTTGTACATAGTGCATGTGGCATTAGTTTATTAAAACATGCGTCTTTTCCCAATTCAAGACAATCTTCCTGTCGGTGATAAGTCTCTAGCTCTTTGCGCACAGTATTTCAATTTTTTGGTATTATCTCATAGGTGAAGCCGCCATGTTTGCATGAACATTTTACACGTATAGATGTAATCCGACACCAGATAACTTAGCTTGCAAAATACATAATACGAAGAAAATACTGTTTGAAAATAGCTGGAGTAAAATCCCCTTTTTGAAATCGTAACTACATTGTCATGTCGGTGTATTGTATGTCTTTAATTTCTCCATGTTTGTTTTTGTGTGGTATATGATCTGTGTATGATTCCTATTTATTTTTTTTTTCATCCAATCACTTGCTTTTGATTGCAAGCTAATAAATACGTATTCATACCTAGCGATATACCACTAATCAACGAATTATTTCGGTGAAATTACAACAGACGTCCATACATCATTAGATTCAACATCACACCATACTTAGTGCCAAACTTTAAGCCAATCTAACAAGAACTGAAATGAAAAATCTTCAAAATATTATATTTACTTATGATATCTGCTAAAAACAATAAGTTTTTCTTTTTTTAGAGAGAGAGAACCTTGTAACCACTGGTGTGGTTCATACATTATATAGATGATGACTGGCGGGGGAGGGAACATACCGAATGTTCCACCCGAAGGGTTCAAAATGCTATTGAGGGAGGTTATAAATCCCGAGACGAAGTCGAGAGACTTATAGCCTCCCGCAATAGCATTTCAAACCCTGAGGGTGGAACGTTTGGTACATGTTCCCGACAACAAAAGTCATCATCTGTTATATTATATGGGTTAGTCAAATCACACTTTCGTACGCATTACAATAATCGGTCATCTGCTTTTTCACATTGTATGGAATAGGCAAATTTATCCTATCGATTGCGTGAAAAATAATTATGATCGTTCAATCGTTTGTCATTTGTTACGTGAAACTGTTTTCCCATGGGAGAACATAACAAAAATGTTCTGCCCGTGGGCGAACATAACCAATGTGCTTCTATCACGTGACTGTGTTTAGCCAATCACTAACCGGTAATTAACTAACCCATTTAATATAACGCAATGTACACTGTTATCTATGAGATATGCATTACACATGTACTGCATTGGTCACTGAGCTGGACTTCATCAAATCTTAAAACGAACTTAAAAAGTTGGCACTATTAAACAACAAAACCAAACAGATAAAAAACAGTTAAGTCAGTTAAACTAAATCTAGAAAGGGGATGGGTCGCGTGTACAGAATAAAGTAGGCCTACAGTATGTTGGCCACACTGGCGACCTGTGATTACAGGACATAATGATGAACACGGTAGTTCATGTATGCTGGTTCTATTGCACTACCAAGTGAAGATAGATTTGAGAATGTTATCACAAACAGCCTAATCATAACAAGAATGAAACTTGAGTATAAACATTGAAACAACAACAAAATAAGGGAGCAGATATGTCAAAAAATACCGACAATCGTTACTGTGTTAGTCGAGAAAACAGAAAAGACTCGCGAGAGTTGAAAATAATAGCTTCACTCAAAGCGCTTTCTCCAGTCTTGAAAAGTTTACTGTATTGCAATGTAATGGCATAAATCTTGCGCTTTTAGGAAGAAAATAGAACAATCTCGAACAGAACTATAATACAATGTAGTTGGAGTGACTGCAGGTGGTACATTACAATGTGTCGACATGGTTAGGCAAAGTGCAACCTGTGAACTGTGGTGGTTGCTGTCCACTGCTTACACGTACACGTAGATGGCAGCAGACTGACATTGAGTGATGTTGATAGCTGCTAACGATGTTATAGGAGTTGACTGAATCATCATGATTTATATCTTAAGAGCTTCAGGATTTTTCATATTGAATCACAGTGGACTATGGCATTGAAAACAACAGTTAGAAAAATAACTGTAGATTGAGTTTTTGGTCACTCCTAGCTGGATCTTGAGACATCACTTTGTTTTTGATTTCTGTAGATGTTTGATGACTTGATTTTGATCTGATGTTTGGTACAAAGTTTGGTTTAGACTGTAGCCTGTAGAACGCAGCCAAGTTTATGATCATCATCTGTCCTTATATTGTTTGTGTATATAAACATGATGACTCTCATCGCAATATTGTTGACATGAAACAACAACAACAAAAAATGGGGAAAAACACACACACACACTTGTATATCCTCTTCTTCTTTTTCTTTCTTTCTTTCCTCTTTTTTATTTATTTTTTTGTGGGGGGCATGTTGGGGGGGGGGGGCAGAGTAGCAACAAACTATCCGAACTTTTCATTTAGCCATTTTACTACACTTGTTATACCGTGCTTACTTCAATTTCCAACTACGGCGCTAGTTGAGGGAGTGTCTTTTTTTTTCTTTCTTTCTTTCTTTTCATGCTGACTTGCTTGCGTTGTGGATAGGTAAAAATTTTCGCACGCATGACTTTGTGAGAGCGAACAAGCTTTTTTATGCGAAACGGATGTAGACGAAATGCAATTATACGTAAGCATTAATATACAAAGCATCAATTTGTCTATTTTATAGGTATCCACTATCGTCAATGAGGAATATTAGGCTATGAATCTGGTCATGCAGCTGTTTTAAATGTAATCTAATTCCTTTTTTCTAATGTCATTCCCTCTAACACAAAGTAAGTAATTGTACTAGCAATATGTCCTTGGTTCTAGTTTCATCACACTTGTCCTATCTCAACTAAACTGGCGACGATACACATTTCATTGCACTTATCCAGTTATAGCTTCGACTTGACTATGTAATGAGAACCTGCCATGCTTGTTATACAGCTAAGGCCACTTAGATATATCGCCGGAAGGAAGTCATCCTTAATACGACATTTGAATGAGAGCGTGCTGTCACATCGCGATAAGTTCTGTTTCTGGTCCTTGTTGTTTAAAGCGCGTACAATGTATAATAATATGCTTCAGAACAGATTTATCGTAATGCAAATAAAGGGCAAACGATGGATTTTATTTCAATTCTCCAGCGCTCGGACATTTATTTTGTATAACAGGAGACGTGTGACAATCACTGTCCCTCACGTGCATTTTCGCTTCGTGAATCCACGTCATGTTTTATGGATGCACGTAGGGCCTACATAAAATGTTTTTATTAGCATTGCAAACTCCTCGGATCCGTCATGCGGTCTTTACTTCCGCCTGTCTTCAGGTGAACGCACGTGGTCAGAGCGCGCTGAAGTGAGGTGTGGGAAGCGTGTGCTGATGCAGTGAGCTGATGAATGAAGGCATGGCTCTACACTGCATACCAAACTGTGATCACTTCAAACCCGGATGTAGGTCAATCTCGAATACGACTATCGAGAGTAGAGGTCTCGTATTAAACCGCACTCAATTCAAAATGCAAACCGTAATACCGAGAGCGGAAGAGAAAGGGTGGCATTCGAACTGTTTTCATCATCCAATCCAAAGTCACTGGCGCTCTCCAAGTTTTTAATACAATAATTATGTGTCTCTGAAATCGCGTACACTGTACTAGCGATCTTAAGATGTTTGGAGATTCAGCCAAGAATGGCAGGGATTAATATGAGGAGAAAAATCAAAAAATCAAAAATCAAAAGATGAAAATATATATGAGTGACATGCTTTTGATTGATTGGTTGTTTGTTGGCTGATTGCAAATTGGTTATTCAATGAACAGCTGACTGATTGCAAAGACAACATTTTCAATGCAGAAGTGATTAATCAAATTCATCCATCACTCCGTAGGGGGCCTAAATGAATGATTATTTCATTGATTGATCCTTTGCGTAAATGCCTGATGAAATGAGAAATGTTTCAAGAACATTTCGTAAATTTAGGCTGTCAGTTAAACTAACCCTTGTCTGTTTCGCAACCACTTCCAACACACCAGGGAAACGCTCATAAACCCATATTCAAAAAAAAAAATATTAATACACACATCATAAATGTTTTGATGTAACCTACTTTTCAAGTTCCGATCGCTGCTACTCTATACGATCGGCATGGAGAGCGCGCACATAAAATATTGTTCAGTCTGATTGTCTAACATTGTTTGGTGACAAGATGTATACAATAAAAAACGACAAGAAAAACAAAGCACAATAAAGAACCCTATCTAGCTATCATCATGAATAAAGGAACAATATGAACAAGAAAAACAATTGTTTTGTTTTTCCACTTCACTTTATTTCCCCCGACTCATTTCATACAACTAGCGAACAAAGTTTGACAAAAGCCATCACTGTGTGGTCAACATGTCGTTCACTCTTTCGCAACTAAGCCACTACACAAAATAAAATACATGTAAAAAGAAATTTACATTCTGTACGGCTTCATGAATAAACATATAAACAATGCTATAAAGTCTCCCAACACATTTACCTGAAGTAAGCACCTAACACACACATCTAGCAACATAAAGACTTGTGGATTAAAATGCAGCAGACATTGCTGAACTCACACTAACGTGTTAAATTCATGTTACTGGTATGCAGCTAGTGTACACATTAACTCTCTGCAGGGATTTGGTTAAATGTCACTGAACTACACTGATATTCTCCCCACCAGCCTACTTTAATAGTGAGACCGTTGTAATCTCCTAGGAGGGACAGTCAACCTTGCTTAAGTCGACCTCACATAATTCGAATAATCGCCTAGGTTGAAGGCCTTTTCAAGTCCTCTTCTCTATACATTGCAGGGGCAGATCCAGGAATTCTGTAAAGGGGGGCGCAACTAATACTTCTTGTGCCACTTCCGGGTTTCATTTCATTTTTTTCTTTTTATTTCTTTTGTTTTTAACGATAAATAAAGGGGGAGGCATGCGCCTCCTGCGCCCCCCCCCCCCTCTGGATCCGCCACTGCATTGTACATACATTGTACTATTAATCTTAATCCCTCATAAGTCGAATTCTCTCTAAGTGAAAGCCGCTTCTTCAGTCCAGATAGATTCGACTTAATGCAAGGTTGACTGTTCGTCTTTCTCAACTTGGCTTATTAATCATTTCTGTGCCAATGAATTGAATGTGCACAAATTTCACTTCCAAACTATGGACAAGAAATAAATGTGGTATACAGAGGGTTAATAGGGATTCTCTCAACACTGGTGATGCAATTCAGTACTGCAGTAATCTTTTGTTTTAAAACAAATTTAGAACTGCATAACAAGCATCTTGGCACTACATCACAGCTCTTAAAGACATAGATGGAGGTGTGGGGGTAGGGATTCACCTCTTGAGATGGAGATACCACTTTTTGCCACTGAAATACCCACAGAATGTGTTCTGCCTTTAACTGTTTGTGAGCTTTGAGCGGGAATTGGTTCAGAGAAGCCCAAAGGGTTGTACACATTGTTCAAAATCCCTGGTGCGGATAGGATTAAATCAACATGTTGTGAGTAACACCACTCCTATCGATTGGAATAGCCTCTGCTGGAAAAGAAAGTGATGTGAAGAAAAGGAAATTATTTAACCCGTTAAGGGCGGACGGATTTTGCTACAACAGGCATTTCCCATACGCACTTGCCCGAGTACACTTGGGACTCGTCCTCAACAGGTCAATGAACTATAGCAGAAGAAAAAATTGACACTGAAAAATTCATTTGGACAAATCTCCAAAAGGCCTTCAAGTAGGATTCATCAACTAGTTTTTAATAATAACCCGTTGAAGAAACATTTGTCAAAGCCTTGCCAATTTGACACTTTTTCGCGCCGGGTAGTGACTATCATCAGTACTAATGATAACAGTCTTTCACAAAAATTCAAGCAAATCTTATAATTCATAGACTGCTCTCAGGACTGCTCACTCTTAGCCTGCTCCCTCCCCCCCCCCCCCCCCCCGAAAAAGGAAAAACAATATTTCAATAAAACTAAAACATTCTCATTTTCCACCAATAATCATATGCCATACATTACCTCAGTGTCATATTTAAGCATAATAAACGTTTGTTTACATAGACTCAAAATTGAGACGTCAAGAACACGTTGCAACACAATGTATCAATATTTATATAACCAAGGTGACATATATTGATTGTAGTTATCAAACTAAAAGATCTTTAAAAAAAACAACGCCATTTCAGTCAACATTATACATCAAAAGACGGAGATTTACTTTGCTCAAATATACCTTGAAGAACTTTGGGAAAAGAAGATAAAAGCTGCTATTCGCAATGGTGCAATTTACAGACACAAATTCATTTCATTTTACACAGAGTGTGTGGTTGGCAATTAAGGCCTTCATGTTGCAGAAAGTATGTTAAATTGGTATTTCAAGAGACACATTACAAGTACTCAGTTTCAAACACAGCGAATTCTGAACAGCCCAGCATCAGCTTTTGGTGCCAACTCCAGCCAATCTCATCCAAATCTGGTGAAATATGGTTTGAGGACGACAAGAAGTTATTGGTCATCACCAAGACGCGGCACTGCGCTGGTTAGACAAAGATAAGCAAAGATATCTTCAAAAATACCCCTCAATGAAAGATGTTACCTAGATTGTTTGACTGGTAAGCCCCACCACCCGTGATGCTTCTTGCCAAGCTCATCCCAGTCATGCATGCTTGTATGCAAACACTATTAGTGCCCTGGTCTGGCAAGTGAGATGCAGCCCATATCAGATCCAACTTTTCTACAAAGCCATCCCACAATGTGTCAGACCCAGGGCTGACTAGGAGGCAGTTGAGTATTGGCGGTACTCTAGATTGTCACAGAGGATCAACTCAACGGCGATAAGGATAATAATATCAACAATGATAATAATAACAATAATGTTAATCGTCATCATCATTATTATATTAAATGAATTGATACTACTACTACAGGCAATTATAATAACAGTGTCATTTGTTAGCTCCACACAAAGTTTATGGTTCAAAGGTCACATGGCCCTTCTCACTGCTCCTTGATGGTGACGGATGCTTCCGTTTTGTGCTTGACTTTCCCCCAATGTTTTTCCCTGCTAACAGAGAGTCAAAGATCAAAGGTAAGCTAACTCAAACTGTTGTTCACTGCCTTTCTCTCTTTATTTCTTTTCTCTTGTCACATTTTCCAAGTTCAAAGGTCAGAGCTAACAGAGCTTCAACATTTCCCTCCAGGCTGGTGACAGCTTTCTTTGTTGATTTCTGTTGGCTTCTGATAGAATTCAGAGTTCAGAGGTCAAAGTTCACAGGTTAGAGGGCTGTCACTGTTGCTCTGTGCTGGTGACAGCTTTTTTTTTCTTTTCTTTTTTTGCCGATTTCTGTTGGCTTCCAATAGAATTCAGAGGTCAGAGTTCAAAGGTTAGAGAGCTGACACTGTTGCTCTGTGCTGGTAACAACTTTCTTTGCTGATTTCTGTTGGCGTCCAATAGAATTCAGAGGTCAGAGGTCAGAGTTCAAAGGTTAGAGAGCTGACACTGTTGCTCTGTGCTGGTAACAGCTTTCTTTGCTGATTTCTGTGGCTTCCAATAGAATTCAGAGGTCAGAGTTCAAAGGTTAGAGAGCTGACACTGATGCTCTGTGCTGGTGACAGCTTTCTTTGCCAATCTCTGCTGGCTTTCGATAGAATTCAGAGTTCAAAGGTCAGAGTTCAAAGGTTAGAGAGCTGACACTGTTGCTCTGTGCTGGTGACAGCTTTCTTTGCCAATCTCTACTGGCTTTCGATAGAATTCAGAGTTCAAAGGTCAGAGTTCAAAGGTTAGAGAGCTGACACTGTTGCTCTGTGCTGGTGACAGCTTTCTTTGCTAATCTCTGCTGGCTTTCGATAGAATTCAGAGTTCAAAGGTCAGAGTTCAAGGGTTAGAGGACTGTCACTGTTGCTCTGTGCTGGTGACGGCTGTATCTGGTAGTGCCTGCTGGAGGAACACTGGGGCCAGACCATTGCCTGCCTGAGCCTGGGTAGCTACCTGTTGTATCTGGTATACCTGGTACCATGGGGAAGAACCACATACAATGTAGACATTATAACAATAATAATGAAAATAATACCTACTTTAGCATATGCGCTTTATACACAGAAGAGCTCAATAGTGTTTCAAAGAAGTTAAAAAGAAAAAACAAATAGAACAAGACAAACTACATGTATCTGTATGCAAAATAAACAAAATGAGAAAGAATAAAGCTAATCTGTTGTCTCATGAAGTGAGGTAAACATGAAAATGATTACAAAGTTTCGGCCGAGAAATCTCCTGGCCTATGTCTGGCAAAGTAGACTGAGCACTGGCCTTCATCTAATTTGCCAAATAAAAGCTATCAGATTTTGTGGCTGAAACATTGTAAACCATTTTTGTGTTTACCTCACTTTGTGAGACAAAAGATTAGCTTTATTCTTTCAGTTACTACCACAATGATGAAGATCTTCCACACTTTTGAAAAAGATGTGATTTAAGTTAACTGTAACTACATCAATATTGTGATTTTCCTGAATGTCTACTGGCAATTTATTTCAGAGTAGCTGACCTGCATGAACAAATGGTTGATCCCCCCCCCCCCATGTGTTGGGAATTTATAGTACAATTATATGAAATGGAGTCAGAGGAGTGTAGTTGCCTAACAGAGATATATTGCTGAACATGTGAAACATGGCAGTCAGGGGCTAGTTTGCAATCACAAACCCTCATTGGTCGTAAAGGAGTCTGCGCCAAGACTACTACATGCACCACCCTGGCACTGCAGCCTCTCCCTTGTTGGGAGAAGCTACAGCACAGGGCCTATGGGACTGTGCCAGGGTGGTGCATGTACAGCATGTACATACATGTAGCAGGGATGCCAAGTTCAAAAAATTTTTATGAGTGAGATTTTCATGACTCGGCATCTCGGCAGTTTTTCGCCCTCCTACGGTAGGGAGCTCTTTCAATTTTTAGCTCTAAATGGTGCAATCAGGTGCATACTTACAATTCAGTGATGATTTTTTTACTTATTTTGAAAGACAAAAGGGAAATCCTTTGAGCTATGCTCATTATTATAGGCCCAAGTTGCAGACTTCGCCCGATGCGTGAGAAAAATGAGTACCATGCGTGAGATCATGAGACGGCCCCTAAATGCTTGAGTCTCACTCAGAATGCGTGAGACTTGGTAGCTCTGATGTAGTAGTCTTGATGCCGACTTCTTTATGACCAATGAGGGTTTGTGCCTGCAAACTAGTCAGGGGCAGTGCTATGAACACAGTGAAACATGAGCAAGCTAGAGTATAATTCCAAGTTTGATACTGAGTAGAGGCAATCAGCGGGAACCTACCTGTCCACCTGATATCTGTGTGATGAATTCCTGGCCGGTTGTCTGCTGCTGCAGCAATGTCTGTTGGTTCCCTGTACCTTGTCTCGTCACATACTGGATTTGGTTTCCTAATTGCACCTGTAGTACACGAAAGAATCACAGTGAATTGATCAGGGTCCCGTTTCAACTGCCAAATTTCTATGACCAATTTGCTTTCAGCCAATCAGATGTAAGGATTTCAGTAGCAGATAACAACTATGTATCTTGTTATTGATAACAGGTTTTGTGAAACAGGGCTTGGATCTTTTGTCACTTAATCACAGATTGACAGAAATTTCAACTTTCTTTTATTCTCCTTTACCGATCGAAAGAAAGTTAAAAACAACCATAAACGGATCCATTGCCTGAAAAGAGACGGAGAGAAATGCTAATCTTCTTTGACTTTTATTTCCATACCTAGGAATGAATAGGTAATGTGAAAGATGGAATGGACATGTTTCCTAAAATCATGGCTGTATCATACACTCACTTATAAAACTGAATGACATCATTTTCTTTTTTAATTAAATGACTTGCAGTCATGCCTCACAAGAATATTATTTAATTTTGGCATGTTTTAGGCATGGGTAAATCATGTATTCAACCAAAAAGACTGAGTGTTGCCATAATAGAAAAAAAATGTTATACAGACTGATATGCTCACAAGGTATGACTACAATCATCTCATTAAACTGTTGAAGACGAGTCCTGAGTATACTCAGGCAGGTGTCAAGGGGAAATGCGTGTTGTAGCAAAATCAACCCATCCTCAACGGCTTAAAAACTTAGCAAATTAGAGCACCCAAGCTGTCCCTTCACTGGATATACAAAAGCAGCTGTTTAAAGTTCATCAAACAAGGGAGTATTGGTCAGTATACTTGAGTGACCCCCACATCGTTATAGTTAATGTTTATGCATGTTTAAATCACATTTCATCACTAAAATTCTATGAAATCCCACTCACATAAGGGAAAAATGCTGAAGATTCGAATGGAACTACAAGTTCAATGATCTATACCGGAAATTTGCAGCTATTGTCGTTAAACCGGATGCAAAATAATTGTGCTCGAAGGAAGGGGCCCGCACCTTGCTACCCCGCACTTCGACCCCATAGACGAAGCACAAAAAAGACTAGTGCGGGCAGGTGACCGTGATGAAACTGATAACAAGTATTCCTTATATAAATTTAAGATTTTCAAGAAATACTGTACGGTTTTCACCTCACTTTGCTTGGTTGTGGTAATTCTGCAAAGTTTCAAGCGTACTGAACACAGTCAGGGGCGGAAATTATTGTTCAGTGCGCTTGTAGCAATTTTACGCAGGGTGATGATATTAGGGCCCCTGATGAGGTGTGGGCACCTCACTATACTGATCCCCAGAAAAAAAGGCCAAGGTTATACCTGTTGATTGTCTCCGCTAGCATTAGCCACGACCTGCTGGAGGTTGGTGCCTGCTGGAAGCTGTATGGGAACCACCTGACCCTGAGAGTTGATGATAGAAGCCTGACCATCCGCCCCCGTCTGCACCTGTGAGACACGGAGAGAGTTCCATGATGTGTGATGCTTGGACATGAGACCTTTAACCTGTTGAGGACAGGCTGATTTTGCTACAACATGCATGTCCCATAGACACCTGCCCGAGTATACTTGGGACTTGTCCTCAACAGGTTAACATCACACATTCACACACCCACCACCTCGTAAAACGGTACTGCATAATAATACCATATTATATATTTTAAGAGGTTTTATTTTCACAAATTTCACGAGTCGGGTGCTATTTGAGAATTTTACAACACTCACGACCATTAACTCTGAACTCGAACCGAATGCGACATGCACACGTACATTTCTCCATTCAGTACTGAACTCCCTGATAAATTTAACCACTCGCAGAATTGAAGGGGTCGGTGCAATATGGTGCTAACCCACACAATTGTCATTTTGAGATAATCGCTGTTGAACGTTTGGAAAGTCCATACATTGTACATATACAACATGAATGCATGCATTTTTTACCATCTTATTGGTTGAATTCAAATATGATATTTTCACGGAGGTTAGAGTGAAGGATAAGGATTATGAAAATGCATGTAACTCATTTTTGACAGAAGTGTGGGTTAGCACTATATTGCACCGACCCCTTCAATTGTCAGGAAGTCCCAATTCATGAAAGATTAGACTGGCTAAATATATCATGCAAACAGTCCTTCACTCAGCCAGGATTGATCACTGCTAGAACACAATTCTTGCAATGGTCTACATCAACAGGAGTATGATGGTAACTCGGTCAATAAATTTACCTTTACACCATGTAACTTTGCCTACATTGTATCACTTCCCCCACATGAGCAACAAAACACTCACAGACACTCTTAACCTGGTGAAGACTAGTCCATACTATACTCACGCTGGTGTCTAATGGGAAATGCATGTTTTAGCAAAATCAGCTCTTCCTTGATGGGGCAAGTTTACCTCGATATTGTTCACTGCATTTTGCAGGCACGACTAGAATAATACAAACAACACACACAAACACGCACACACACACTCACTCACATATCACCTCTTTCAATTGGCAAGTCACCTGCATTAAACCAATAAAGGTTAGTGTCTGAGTCTCCCTGTAGTTTTCAAGGTGATAAAAGGGAAATGACAGTATACTTTGTAGGTATCCATGCTCTAGTTGTAACTATTTTCATTGGTATTTGCTTAAATCCATGAAAACTTGTGTCAGTGGTTGTATTATAGCAGGTGGCTGCTATAGACAGGTGGCCATTAAGACAGGTTTGACTGTGACCTTGCAGAAACTGTTAGCTTAAGATTCTGCTAGGATCGAAAGCTCAGGCCCCTTTTGACTCCAGCTTAAATTCCAAATACATCTACGCCTCATGTTACATATCTGGGATAAATATCGACAGAGTGCTGTGATTTGGGATGTCTTTGTGAATTTCTTTACTCCTCTTCTTTTGTTGTTTTTAATATTGTGTGTGAGTGTATTAAGTGGCATTAACCCGTTGGGGGCGGTTTGATTTTGCTACAACACGCATTTCCCATAGAAGCTTGCCCGAGTATACTCGGGACTCGTGTTCAATGGGTTAAAATCTGGGGTGTACAAACACACAGATAGAAAAGAAAAGGAAAGAACGACCTTGGGCACCCTGAGGGGTAGAAGTATATGAATGTATTTACAGACAAGAGTTACTTGCCTTGATATAAGAAGCCTAAGGCAAAGAGGCAACCTAAGACATTGCGTTCATACATTGTAGGCATCTGGTTTTACTGAATGGTACGAATGAAATAGAGCAAGATGATCAAAGTGGAATGTGGCTTCAGAAGAGACAATGCATGCAACCCAAGGAGAGAGGTTTGTCCATTGCTAGTAACTCAGCATTCCTTTTTTATCCTCTTTGCAAGTAACAAGCGAATGGATGAACAGAAGTTAAAATGCAAAGAGTGCCACAGAGGGTGCGTTCGAGCGTTCTCCTAAAACAAACCAACCCGTACCAAACCCACGCCAGAGAAGCGTTCGAAATCTCCTAAAGTGCACCTTACTCGACTGAACCGAGCCAAAAGTGGACCACTTCCAGATGTGCTCCAAGAGGATACAAAAAATGTACCAAAAGTTTGCATGTGAAGAATGTGCGTAACTTGCACATATGTCATAATGCAAAGAGTTCATTCTCATTGTACGGGACATCTGTAAATAGTTTAAGCATGCCAGGAGAATAACCCTCTTGTTACAAAGTGCATGACCCCCTCTTAAAATAACTCATGAGGTACCCTTTCTCCACAGAGTGCTCAAATGCTCCAAATATAGCAAAGCAAGGTGGGTTCCCTTTGGTTCGGTTAGCTTTGATTGGCTTTTGCGCGCTAGAAAGCACCCAGAGAGTACAGTGCACTCCTGTTATAACTAACACGGTTATAACAAAATTACGGTTACAACGAAGTAAAAATTTAGGCCACGATATTATTCACTCTATGTATTTCTATTATATATTTTCGGTTATAAATAAAATTTCAATATAATGAAAGAAAACTGCCAGTCCCGAGGACTTCGTTATAACGGGAGTCCACTGTACATTACTTCATCCACCACCAAAGGCTGATAATACACCCAGGATCAGTTGGGATTATAAAGGCCACTATTAGTTCATTGCTGTCACCATACTGCATTACATAGTGATGTATACGAGCTATATTAAGCCGGGTTCACACGTACAAAATAGCGGGATGACGATCGCGATGCACATCCCGAGTTTTTTTGCGAGCGTCCACACGTACCAAATTAGCGTGATAGTGATCGCGATCGGTATCCCGCTAATTTGACAAGCGTCCACACGTACTGAATTATCCCGCTAATTGCCGAAAGAGATAACAGCAAAGCCTGCAAACTGGGTCACACAGCGCCCTTCTCTATCACTGCCTGCGCGCACTTACCTTTGTCCATTGTCTTTTACGCGTCAGTGGTGTGGTGGTTCGCGCGCTGTTGTTGTTGTGCTCCAAAGAGGTGAAGGACCTCTTCGCAGAGGCCTCGCTGTAGTGATGTGCGCATTGCATGATGGGATATAAAAACTCGAGATTCTAATCCCGACCGTTCACACGTACCAGCGCGGGGCCAATTATCCCGCTAATTGATGAACCAGCGCAAGATTTCTTGGGATTAGCATCGCGATGCTTATCCCGCTAATTTTCGGGTTTTTTCTGTCCACACGTGCAAAAAACTCGGGATGACGATCGCGATGCAAATCTCAAGATTTGTATCCCGCTAATTGGTGTACGTGTGAACCCGGCTATTAGAAAGAATGACAATGTTTACCAAAAAAAAAATATATATATGTGTGCTTGTATTGCACTTTGCTGAAGATACAAGATTGTCAAGTATTACGGTAAATATCCCAAGCACCATAGGAGAGAGGGGCGGTCCACGACACAATGAGACAGAATTATAAGCCATATATTTTACACAGTTTCTATTTTCGAAAAATATCGCAAGTCAGATGCTACGTATTTGCAAATTTTAAGAACACACAAAAATATTAACTCTACGCAAAGACATTGACTCTGATCCCGACATGAATGCAACATGCACGCATTAATTTCTCTGTTCATTACTTGTACTATACGATCGAATATTCAACCACTAGCAAAATTGTCGGGAAGTCCCTATTCAAAAAAGTGAGTCTTCCTATCAATATATGGCATATGCAGTACTTATCTGAAGTATTTTCATTATCATTATGTTGACAATTTAGGTTTTCAGGATGGGCACAGCAAAGTATATATTTTTCAAATATATTGTCATAATATCAAACACCAATAAAAGACATACAAGGAAATTCAGAGATTCTTCCAAACAAACAAGTTCAGCAGCAATGCAGAAAAAGCGAATAGTGTGTGATCTTTACATCATTTTTGCTGTCCAAGTCTTTAAAGCAGTCTGGAGAAGTGAATGTGAACAACTGGCACGATACATAATTTATGTTCTTCCTATTTGCAGATCAGCTCAGGGCTGATGTATGGCCACCTCCCTGAGGAAGAATTCTCCAGGAACTTTGAATCCATCTAAATGCTCACATAGACACCCTGGAGAGAGTTGGTATGATGTAGTCACTCTTCAATCACACTGTATCGGGTTCTACAAAGCAACGCTCATGTATTTAAACATGATCCGAGAAAAAGTGGTATTTCTAAAGGTACAGAAAGACTGCCGGAAAGGCATACAAATGTTAACACTCCTTGAAGATTGTGTTACAGTGAATCGCCTCACCACTACTCTCCCTTTTTTTCTTCTTCTTTGGGGGCTTTATTAGGAGTGGGGGATTTCCCATTGACCAATCACTGACCGGTATAGCTCACCTGCTGCAATGACTGCACCTGTTGGAGGAGCTGCTGACCGCTTGACCCGGCCTGAGAGCCCCCAACCGTGACAAACTGCATGGGTGGTGGGGGGAGGGGGGCCAAGGAGGGTGGGGGTAGGGTGCATATAACAGGGGAGATACGGGCAGAGGGGCATTGGATGGGAGGGTTGATGGGTGAATAAACACTCACATGAAATGAGAATAATTGGTGTGTTGGTCCCTCTCTAAAGACACATGCCCCCTTTTCACCCTTCTATTACTGACATCAGCACTAGTTTCTGAAGCATAATGAAGGAAGGAAAATATGAAAATGAATTACTGCAATCACAGAGACTCCAACACTTCTGCTTTGAGACCATTTTTCTCACCATCTCCCACTCTCCCTCTGAGTTTGAATTTCTTCCAGTCTAGCTGTGTGTCTTCTGCTTTACACAGCTGTGTTTTTCTCCCGCTTTGAATTTAGTTTTCTCTCACCAAACTTCAGTTTTGTCATATATGTTCAAAAATTAGGCCAATGAAGCACAGAGAGCATCTATGACCCTAAAGTTTCCACGGTTCTTCAGCAGGCCCTGAACCGTGGCAACAAAGGGCGTGATGTGTACTACATGCACATCATATCGTCGGTTGAGAATGATAAGGGCGTTAAGTGACCACAAAACCCATAGTGTTCGAGAAGACTTAAAGCCCTTCTCCTTCTCAACAGACGATATTAGGTGCATGTTTGCACAACCAGAGTCTTCAGTTTGCTAGGTGGTCTTGGTGGAAGAATCTCTCATGTAAGAGATGCTTGGGGTTGGAGTCTCTGCAATCACAGAAACAAAACTTCCTTTCTGTTGTTGTTCTGCCTTGATAGCAAACTGGTGCATGCAGAAAATGACTGGCTGAAATATGCTTCAAGGGAAACCCATGTAGTGACAACTCTGATGGTCCCCATGTACCCTTGTATGTGGCATCCCGCCAAATGCATGCTCGGATGAAAATGTAATTAATGGTTCGAAAATCTCACAGGCAAAACCATTGAGAACTTATCCCAAACTATTTGGAGGAGTATGATTATTATGTTTGCTGCCAGAAAGCATTACATATCTGACGCAAAAAAAAAAAAAAAAATGATTTGGTGCTTTAATCTACGGTAATCAGTATCTCGTGTAACATCACCAAAAAAGAAAATTTTCTGATCACAAGAATGTGTTGCACAGAGCCACACTGAACTGAAGTGAATATAGAAATGAGAGTGATTTTCATCGTTTAAATGTACATGCCATACATAGTTCTAGATGGTAATAATTACGCTCACATCCTTACAGCTAAACTAAATTATATCTTATGATATCATCCATGGAAAATTCCTTGTTGCTCACTTTATATGAGTTTCCAACATTTTATTCTAACAATTATAGCAAATCAAAATTACATATGCAGGTTACATTTTATCATTTGGGGTAAAAGAAACAGAACAACATCACTGTGTTGAAGTCTTTACAGCAATTGGATCAGGAGCTCCTTGATATAATATACATGCATCAACAGCAACTTACAATAACTGTGATAACTGCAATAAGCATGGCTGAGAGCCTACCGGCTTTCAGCATTTCCTAGCATTGCTATATGCAGCTACATATGATGTTTAAAAGGATCGTATAGTTTTGGTTGAGACCTAATTTTAGGTTTCTAATATTTTTGGTGAGATAATTAGAAACCTCTTGTGTAATATGAAAGAGCATGTAATTCCATGACGAAATCAATGTTTATTTGATGAAAATTGGTTTTGAAATGGCTGAGAAATCCAAAACAGAGCGATTCTAATAAAGTGTGGGACCCACCTTTTATTACACTTGCTTTTTTTTACTTTGTTTTTGGATGTTTCAGTCATTCCAAACCCGATTTTCATCAAATAAACTTTGAATTCCTCTTAAAATGGTATGCTCTGTACTATTTCATAAGAGTTTTCTTGGCATCTCGCAATAAAGTTAAAAGCCCAATTCTCATCTCCACCAATACTGCACCATCCCTTTAAGTTCATGCTAGCACAGTTTTTTTCTGTCTAAGGCGGTCTAGGTCATTGTGTCATGTTAATGTTTGCATGTCACTGGTTAAGGATACACTGCCGATGCCAGTGGCATATTGCTCAAATAAGAATTGAGTGCTGGTGCAGCATGCAGAGGATTCTGCTTTAAGGTTCATTCAAACATGTAAGATTCATTAAGAAATTTTTTCTGATGGCACAAGTTTTTCTCTTATATTTGCTTTGGACACTAAAAAGAATATTTAAACAAAATATGGGCCCATTTTGAGCTTTATTTACTGATTTATACCAAATTGTCTAATTTCATGCATCATTATGCATAAATTAGCATAATTTGGCATAAATGATAATTTTTTTAAAATTTAACTTGTAGTACTTAAGATAACATCATAGGCAATGAGTGTGCCAATTTTCGTTGCGATCGCGCAGTCAACGGCCGAGATCTTGAGGGGAGGCCTGGGAGGCCGGCCCCCCCGGCTCTATGATCTACCTAAATAGCCCGGCCTAGTTAGGGTTAAGAAAAAAGAATAGAATTTCAGGGTAACTTCTTCTCAGCCACTTTCGTGATATTTATTCACACAGCCATATGGTCCAGAACAACCTTTCACAACAATCACTGCACATCGTGGACACAAAACTATCCTGGTCTCAAAAATCCACTTTAAACCAACTGAAGGACAGTGACTTCACTGAAATAATAGAGTGCTAATATCCTGCTCTGAAATCCAAATATTTTCCCTGATAGAATAATTACTTTTACAGAATTACAATTCTACTGAGAATTGAAGAGGTTAAGAATAAGTTTCTAGGTAGTAACAGGTTGGAGAGTGGTCCATTAAGAAGATTAAGCTGCTGGAAGAATTTATGGAGTCCAGATAGAGCTTCAACTCATTTGAAGCTGCACATATGAGTAGTACTCAAATTAATTCTAATGAGACAAAAGTAAAACCTTTTTTTTAAAATAATTTTTCATTTCCACCACCATCTCTGTCTTGTTTACTTTTTTTTTCTTACATTTTTTTTTCTTTTTGCATTTTGCACTATTGATACGTAAATGGCGTCAGACGATCTCTATCAATGTTAAGATGAAATCTAATTATCTATCTGCTTTTCCCAAGCGTTATGAAGGTTGCGCCCAGTCTACTCAATTTACAAACTATCTGTCTTTCTGTCTATCTATCTATCTATCTATCTATCTATCTATCTATCTATCTATCTATCTATCTATGTATCTATATGTATCTACATGTATGTATGTATCTATCTATCTATCTTCTATCTGTCCATCAATCTATCTTTGATTTGCTATCTTTCTGTTTGTCTGCTGTTGCTGTTGTTCATGTTTTTGGTGTCGATGGAAAAAAAAGGGGGACGAGTAGAGGAGGGGTGCATAACCTTACCTGGAGTTGTGGTTGAGTGGTGATGAGTTGGCCTGCCTGGACAGCCTGTGGCTGGGTAGTGGTGGCAGCTGTTGCGGCCTGCTGGGCACCCTGGACCTGAAGGTTGGCCCCCTGTGCCTGGTTTTGGGCCACACTGAAGTAGTACTGGACTTGGTCCGCAGGGATGGCTGTTTGCTGCATCTGGCCATCCTGGGATGACCATAATGATGATGATAATAACATAACATGAGCATTTACTGTAGACACACAAACTGTAAATGTTTTTAGTGTGTGTGTGTGTGTGTGTGTGTGTAATATGGGGGGGGGGATCAAGGATAGTGCTCATGGTTTGGTCAATGGTCAATGGGTCAATCAATGTTTGTCATATATTTTTGTATGATTCACTTGAATCGATAAAACATAAAGATTATTTTACATCTACTTGAGAGGGTCATGTTGGTCTGCACTTCTGCTTTGGACTACCGAGTTAAACCTGCTTTACAGTGGTGGTATTGGAGAAGTGGTGATCATTGTGGGTCTTGTTCACCGTGACCCATTGACAAAGGCAGTAAATATCATATTCGACATGACATATTCCTTTTAAAAAGTGTTATCTATTTTTAGTTGATTACTGTCATTGCACACACTAATTTCATTTAATTTCATTCCAATGCCAAAAAGGTACGTAAGGGGGAGGGGGGCTGAGATAATGCCTGTGGAAAACTGCAGTTGGGGGTGTAAAAGAAGTTGACAAATAAAACTATACAAAACCAAAAGAACATAGTGATACAGAGACTAAAAAAATTCAAATAAATCGAAAATTGTAGTGGCAAACTATCATTACAACATTAAGTGACATTTTACAAGTGTCATTTGTACTTACAACACAGAGAGGCACATGATCTGATTTACATTATATTAAAATCAACGCTTTTCTTCAGTCAACAAGTTTTATCAGGCTTGTTGGCTCACCGATCTCTTGGGTGGCTTCAACTCATCCCTGGGAACGATGTCAATTAGGAAGTCAAACTGGTCATACTTTGTGATTGCCATGGCAATGTCGTTTCTCTGGAAAATACCACAAAGAAAAAAAAATCTTGTCAGAAATATCAACAACAAGGAGCAAGCAAGAATGAATGTAAACTATAATGCTAGCATTCACTGAAATTACTCTTGAATAGAATTAAAAAGGAATACACATACATGTACATGTACATGTGTATATGAAATGTCCTTCCACTACTGTAAGAGTGGAAATTTTCGCGGTGTTAAAATTTTCGCGCATTTCGCGCAACCAGAAACTAGCGCGAAAATAAAAGCACGCGAATATGTTTGTTTGCCATATGTTCCTGTGCATGATGTCGTGATTATGCGGAATCAAAAACACGCGAAACTCTTCTTACCCAGCTGAGCGCGAAAAATTAGTCGCGCGAAAATATCCACTTTTACAGTATATGCTCAAAGTCATCATCCATTTTTCTAAGTTTATGTAAGATCTTGCATGAAACTCAGCATTCTTTCTCATAATGTTGATAATGTTTAGGACCAACACTTTCAACTCTTCTACACTTAAACAGATCGTACATGCCCTTCACATACTACCACTTTAAGGTAGATCAATACCAAGGTTGCAACATGAATCATGTGAACCATATGAAGCTACAATACAAAGGAAGCATTGCAAATATAAGGTACATCTAAATCAACATTGCCACAAATTGAAACACAGCAAAAGTATATAAGTACAAAGTTCAGGGCATGAACGCGATTCACGTATCATTGGAATTTTATATTACTACATGTTTCTGTGAAGTCAATTACTTTCAGCAATTGTTTTAACAATTTCATGACAAACAAGCAGGGGCTTTCACACAAGATCATTTGATATGAAACGCACATTTCCTATCATCACATGAGACACAAATTTATCTCACATGTTGTGTGTACACAATGTACACCCCTAACTTAGTACACTCACTTGTAATGTCCTTCTCTTGTTCTCTTCTGTGTGCAGCCATGCTCTTAGAGACAGCTCTGTGATGAAAATTTCTGCAGCCTTCGCAAACAGTACAGGAGCTTCCGCACTGATCATCTACAAACAGATAATGGCATAGATGTCTTGTAATCATACAGGCAGCAGATAAAGATAACTTATTTATGTTATCTTTCAGTGAAGTTGATGGATGTTTATGTCATAATTGCCAAACTACAGCACCAGACAATCTCTTCAAGTGATAGTATTATAAAAATATAAATGTTTCGGATATGAATATACGCCTAATCATCCTCACAGGGGAGACTGTGCACTCACTTGGGAGTTTTCGCTACACGACAGGAAGACCGAGAATATGCAGAAGCAATCAGTTGTGACAGTCCCCGTACTCGGACTCCTGATCCCGTCCCCATATCGCAGCAGTTTCGCTTTCCTGTTAGGACAGAGGCGTGGGGACAAGATCGCTGATTGGCTGGCTGGCTGGCTGGCTGGCTGGCTCACTCCTGCCCAGCATCAGGATCGAACACTATTTTGGCCGAGTACCGTACGGTTTTCCCCAGGACGGGACATTTCTCGGATTTGATCATGCACAGAAGCAAATTTTGCACACAGCACGCTCAACTACCGGCTGCTTCGTGCTTTCGAAAACTCACTAATGATTACTCTGTGCAGTTTTAACTCGTTAGTCCCTGCAAAATGGTGTTCTATCATACAGGACTCAACAGTTACATTGACACCAAATCTGTGATGACACCTAAGAAATCTACTTCAATATCCTGTGGTCTACACAAAGTTTTATGAAAAGTGTTTCTGTTACATGTGCTCCATTCCTGAGGAACTCATTCACTCCTTATTTGAAAGAGGTGAATTTCACTGATCATTTTAGGACTACTTTAATACAGAACAATGCAAGGGGTAGGTTTATCACATTATTTTGATCTTCACCCTTCTGTGTAACTTATCTACTGGCAGATCGGACACTATGAAAGCATTATGAGCTTTGTAAGATGTCAAGCTAATCATCATTAGTACTGTAAAACCAGAAACATTCGCTGTGCACATGAAACTTTAACAATTTGGAGCTGACGGCCTTTTTCGCAGCATAAAACTTTCACGCACTACCACTTGCATTCAACGTATCGTGTAAATAAAACCTTTTGTGTGCATTTTACTTTCACAAATCCTGGTATCTTGCAAAAATTCTTGAAAGTTTCAGGCGTCGAAAAATTTCTGGTTTTACAATATTTAAGGCATGAACCTACTTTGACATCCTCATCCAGCTTCATGATTTTCTTGATTCTAGCAAGAGGCAACTCCTGGGCCTGCTTGAAGTCCAGCTGCAGATAAAAACATCATACAAGAGTGGAGAAAAAACAATGTACAACATGTCAGTCATTAGAAATCAAACACTATATGACACTAAACCTACGTTGTATTTGTGGAAACAAGTCCAAGAGTTTAGAGAGTACACTTGTAAGTGGCACGTAACAGCAAACAGTAATGATTACCACTGACATTATATTTTGTACATGTAGCTACATGTATGCATTCATTCAAGCACATGATTTCTCTTTTCAGCTTGTCTGCATCCTACATGTATATTAGAGAACACGTCAGTTATCACTTTTTAAACACACAGCTTTTCACTGCAGACCATTGTACTAATTCATAATTTCAAAATTGGAAAACTGCAAAAGTGGACATTTTTTCAGTGTGGAAATTTCTACGCATTTCGCGAAACCAAAGCTGAGGCAAAAATAAAAGCATGCAAAAAAAAATATGTTCCAGTATCTGATGTCCTGATTCTGCGGAATAAAAAACAAGCGAAATTCATTCAGCCGGATGACCGCGAAAAATTATTCACACGAAAATATCCACTTTTACAGTAGATTTTTTGCCTCATTTCATGTGCAAAAGTTATCAAACTGACAGGACAGCCTCTTCATGGCGATACATTGTAGCTAATAAATTCACGTAATTACACATGATATTCTAGAGTCTACATGGTTCACAGATAAACATGGACATACATTCCTATACTTGATACAGGAGGGCTTGAGAAGGAATCATTACCAAGGCTGCCGAGTCTAAGGCTCCGACAGTGAGACTTGTGCATTTCATAAATCTCTCAGAGCTCTCATAAATACTGATTTTTAGAAATTTCATGCCTAAGAAGTGGAGGGGGGGGGGGGGGGGGAACCTGATATACTGAATACAAATATCCGATTAAAACATGATTTGTGCGTGTGTGTGTTTACAACCTCAAATTAATACATGTACAACGTTGTACACTTGTGGATAATTCATAGTCAGAGAAATTCAATCCCATTCAAGACACAAAGTCAAGTGTTATAGTTAACGCACAAGCATTCACTAAAATATGATCAAGCTGGTCGCACCTTTAATGATCCAAAAAATTAATCCATAGGTCCCCCTGGCAACAAGTCTACCACCTCCTCCCCTTTCTCTGGTTGAATCACACCCTCTCACAGTCTCACTCTCACACCTTGTTCCATGTTGGTTTTGTCCAACAAAATTTGACTCACTGCTTTTAACTGCTGGATGGTGTCCATCTGTCGACTCCAGAACTCCTCGTGGTGCTGCTGAGCCTCCGTCTGATTCCCGCTGGACTGACCTTCCGCTGACTCCATTATCTCAGACATTTGCAGTCAAAATCTCTCAGGCCAAGTTCAGCTCCACGTTTTGTTTGTACTTGTAGTCTGCAGTCTTTTTATTGTTAGAGAAGGCAACAAAAAAAAACAAAAAACAAAAAACAGGAGTTGACATATTTTGTTTCACCTGCAATGACCTTTTGGGGTTTGTTACCATTTCCGGGTGGTCACGAAGACTTAACGACTGAAATACGGTACTGTAAAAGTGGGAATTTTCACGGTGCTGAAATTTTCATTTTGCGCAACCAGAAACTAGCGCAAAATAAAAGCACGCAAATATTTTTGCTTGCCATATGTTTCAGTAGTTGATGTCTTGATTCTGCGGAAATAAGAACACGCAAAACTCCTCTTGACTTAGTCTTACTGGACCAAGCTGGAAGTGGAAAAATTAGTCGCTTTTACAGTACCTGGTACAAAACATGTAGGCCTCATTTGTACTTGATTTGAAAAACAAAAATGCAGAATTAAACTTCTACAAAATGCACACACTGATGTATCCATAACAATATGCAAGATTTCAAGATGGCAGAAATAGTAGGGCCTACATTTTAGGAAAACAGTATGGGTCTTAACCTAGGCTCCTACACACAGTACAGTCCCATCTATTTACTTTAACAGCAGTGACATTTGCATTGACTGGCTGCATATTGTGCAAGGTACATGGTGTAGTGTTATGTTCTGTAGGAAACACACGGACAGGCAGCATAAGAAATACATTGATTTTGGCTTTTACACGCTCATTTTACTTGAGAAGACTCTGCCTCGGTGGGAATACCTCATAATTTCACTCAGGCTACAAAATATTTCTGCGCCTGTCGCATAATAACATGTGATTTGCTCAAAGTTGACGCCGAGTGATATAAATGGTTGGCCGCCTTGATGTGATAAGCCAATAGCCATAATCATTGTTAGCCAGAGTCAACCCGCCAACCAATCAACGTATACCAACGCTGTACACAAGTGACGGCCAGATACGATTGGGCCAGACTGACCGCATTTGTGGTACACACTTCAACATGTCTTTTATGCAGTCTACACGGTATTTACGATTTTATCCTACCTTGCCACTAACTATGAGCTCCTCGATGGAAATACATGCACTGCCAAACAGATTGAAATTAACGTAAGACCTCATGAAAGCAATTAACGGGAATCAATTCTTGGCACTACCGCAGCTGCAACGGCGAGATTCCCTATCTGTATGGCTTGATGGACAGTAGTACACGTTCATAATGTACAGAGCGCTACCAGTACCAGCGTACATACAACATACAAATTTTCTCTGGCCACACACGTACACACACACGGGTCGCGGTACACACGCATAGATCTCCTCGTAGATATTCAATAGACGTCGAGTTCCCTTTTCTGCGCTGAAGCCACCACCACGCACCATAGAGGGCGGAATAAGTCAAATTGCAAAATATACAGTCAGTGTGGTGGACCATGTTTTATAAAAAAGATACTAGTAGATGGAATTAAACTTGCTATAAAAACATAGGTCTATCGATAAGATTATGCAAAGAACCTCTTTTGTATAATCATATGAACATAAGTCAGAAAAACCAGACATAATTCAGGTATTGGTCTATCAGAATTGAGTATTCAGCGACTTATGTTTGATTTTCTGATAAATATTATTTGTAATAATGTTTGATCCCATAATTTTTCTTTTCTTTTCTTTTCTTTTTTTGCAACAGGACTACCTTATGTATTTCAAAAACGATTCGAGCTCTTTCCGGGTCGGTCTCCATGACAAAAAATTTCACTTGTTTTCATTCGGTCATCAGGTTTGTGTATAGAGGGTCTCTTTCTTTCTTTCTTTCTCTTTTTTCTTTCTTTCTTTCCAAGTGCTCAGGTTTCTCTTTCTGCTCAAACTGTGTACAGGAGTTCTTAAATCTATTAGTGAAGTATCACTCCGAAATTCCCAATACAGTATCCAGAGCACCTGCACGGTCTTAATATCATGTAGAGCCTTGGGTGTGAGTCCCTCTAAATTTTAAGATAACCATTCCCCCTTATCAACCCCGGCAACCCAAATGTTTGCACATATCTTATAATAGATGCTCGATATTTTAACAAGATTTTTTTTTAGCGTTTAGTTTGGTATCTTTGGTACGGCATTGGACAGAGCAAGTCCATGTAAAACCTTCTGACGGTCTCTCCCGGATATAAAACATTCAATCACAATATAAAACAGAGACAATTTAAAGCTCTGGCAAAGGGAAAATCACTTCCAAAGGAAATGTGTTCTACCTACTAGCATGAATTTTATTGTTGTGTTTTTGTTCCTGTTGTTGTTGTTGTTGTTGTTTAGTTTTAGTTTTGTGTGTGTGTGTGTGTTTGTTTTTTGTTTTTTGTTTTTGTTTTTGTTTTTTTGTTTGTTTGTTTGTTTGTTTGTTGTTGTTGTTGTTGTTTTGTTTTTTTTTTTGGGGGGGGGGGGTTAGAAACGATGTTGCGTGTGAGCCTTAAGCAGAACAGTTCCAGAAAGTTACAAGACACACAGGCCCTAAGTGAAAGACAATAATTATGTAGATAAAATAATGAATCATGATAAAATTTGTTTCCAGATATTTAGTGTCTATTTGTTGAAAGAAATGAACATGACTGTGATGTCCGTTGGCTATTTTTTTCTATGTGTGTGTTTGTCCGTGTGTCTGTGTTTGTGCATGGTTGCTTGCATGAATGTGCTTGGAGATTGCTTCGTGTTGTTGTTTTTTGTGTATGTATTTTTTTTTTCGAGTTCAGGTTTTTGGGTTTGTGTTTGGTGATTGCTTCATTTTGTTTTGTTGTTTGTTTGTTGAATTTTTTGAAGTGTTTTTATTCTTTATTTGAAGAGTTTGTTCGCAAAAACCGATAAGTCCATTTTTGAAGATTTTGAAGTACGGTCTCTGTCATAAAGTACAAAATGATGCCTTTTAAATGATATATTGGTCACTACATATAAAGGTACATTTATGAAGTTATGGTCAAAAGAAGCAAAAAAATTCTTATCATTCTCTTTATTTTTCTTGACCTTTAATCGCAAATATCTCCATTCGGCAAATATGGACTTATCGGTTTTTGCGAACAAACTCTTCATTTTTTGCCGAACAAAAATAAAAAATGCATGATTCTGATTGCATGTCTGCCTTAGAATATTGAAGTAAAATTGTTTCATCGAGTCGGAGATGATTCTGGAATACATGCCGTACACACAATGATACGGCAACACGCGATTTGGGTGTGAGCTGGCACTACCCCATCTACGTCGACTTCACGTCACCATCAAGACAGTCTCAAGCTACATGTATCTGGTGTGATTATTGAACCGTCGGAACAATAGATTCATGGTTGTTGTTGTTGTTGTTGTTGTTGTTTTACTTTCAAAATTTTTATCCAGGCATTGTCACTCACTTAACACTCATTATCTTATTTCTTATATTCTTTTTTACTTTTGGCATGTGCCGCGCCTTCCCCCACCTTGTAGTAATGTTTAACAATCAGCTTCGTGTTCGAAGCTGGCCTCGTCAGCCTATCTTCTTTTCATTTTGTTATAGATTGCCCAGAAGTTTTGTGTTCTTCTCTTTCTTCCTCTTTTATCCTCTTAATTCTTCTTCTCCTCCTTCATCACCTACGTATTTTGTTTTTCCTCCTCCATCATCATCATCATCTTCTTCTTCTCCTTCTCTTTTCCCTTCTTATTTCTTCTTCTACTCCCTTAAGAAATCTTCTTCTTTGTTTTTCTTAACTCCTTTTTCTGTTCTATTTTTCATTCTTCTCCTCCTCCTCCTCCTTCTACTTCTTCTTCTTCCTCTTCTTCTTTTTCTTCTTTTGTATTTTGCTTTTAACTATTAATTACTATCCTTTGATTGTTCCAATGTCAGTTTGTGTCCAATCAGTGACTACATCAGCTCTCACCGTCAACTTCAACTGTTTTGCAAAACAAGTTACTAGTACGTCTTCCAAAACACTTTGTCCTGTTACTGTCTCATGCGAATTTTGATTGATGTTTTTCCTCCATTACCATGTGTGTATGCTTGCATTGATACACATTTTCAAGGAAATAGTATGTAGGTCTATCTTGGAATCACATTTCACATTTTTACAAAATATCATACTCACAAACGAATCTCGACGAAATCTCTGAAGCACAATTAGCAATGCTCGTATGAATGCATCACTGACGAAATACTGGCGGTATTACGCCCGTGTGTCAGATCGGTTGAGCGGCAACGTTTCACGTAGCTGCAGCCACACGCACGGAGCGCACGGTGAAATCATACATGTATCGTGTGAAAGTGAAGGGAGGAAAAACCAAACTGGGCCAGTATCATCGTTACGCAAACAAAGTTTGACAGCAGCGAGGCGCCACTTAGCTTTCATAGAGAGATATGTAACCAGGGATGAAACGCGATAAGTCTTATCATTCTCGCGTTTCATGCCAACATATCCGCTGTGTTTGCTATTAGGCCAAAGAAGGAGAGATTTTAGAGTGGGTTTTATCCAGAGTGTGTGGGCATCAATGTAGAGAAATATAAATGCCCGTCTAATCTGTTTTTTTTTTTTTTCACAAGCGAGTCAGAAGCGCAAATGTGAATGGCCGCTAACATGGCTAAGATGCGGTTCAAAATTTTGCTTGTGTCTGTCGCACTGGCTTACCTCCCGACCACCATCACCGGACAGACGACTGATCCACAAGCCGCATCGCCAGGCGCCGTCGAAGCCTCGGATTCGCACAACGACACGGCTGCTTTGTGGAGCTCGATGCCGAGCCACGATGATGTGACTTTCGTCACAGTTCTCCCGACATCGATAATCACCAAGCACGGACATCGCAGACCCGGTAGTGACAAGAAAATCCTGAATGTTCTCGGGCTATTTCCGTTGGTTGAGACTCTGGAGGCAGGGGAGGAGGTGCGTGGCGAGGAGGCTAAGATTGCTGCCGAATTCGCCTTGGAGCACATCAACGAGCACGCTGATATCTTGCCCGACTATGAACTTCGTCTCCAACCACTTAACACGATGGTAAGGGCGCTGACCACTGCTGTAGAATCATGAAGATTTTGCGCAGTCTAACCTTATATTCATTCCAATGGATATTAATTTCATCAGTCATAATGTCATAAATACAATTCATCTGCAATGACAGATAATGTTGTAGTTTTGGTGTAATCCAACACATTATTTCATCTCGGTTTTCCGTTTTCTTGAAACAAAGTCGCGTTTTTGTTAGTGATTCACGATCAATCATTTCCAAGATTCTAATAACTACAGAGGAAAAGAGAGAATGTACCAATTTGAAGGGGAAGTCTATATAAAAACGTTTGAGAGAGAGAGCGCCAGATATAGGCCTGCAGGGATAATTTTCTCAGTTTAAACAAGTAGAGTGCATGCATGCAGATAAAAGACGCAATCAATCGTAAGTCACAAAGTGAAAAATAAATCAGGTATCAGCCCTTAGAACTAAGTATTTACAGGTTTAATATGTTTGATTTTCTGACTTATTATAATTTGGTCTCAGCTTTTACGCAACGGGCCCCAGATCACAGAATTCATAATTGTAATTACAGTCACAGCAACAAAGGCAATGGTGATTCTCGACATTACCAATCAAATGAATTTTAGTAATGATTACGATTGTTATCAGTGTCATTCTTTCAATTATCTCCATCATCATCAATTATTACCATTGTTTTCAATTCACTTATAGGCCTGACATATCACTGAAAGGTATATAGAGAAATTACTTGGCACCCCCTTCCCCCACACCCACTCCCCTTCTCTTCACAAAAATGGTCACATAAATGCGACTTTCATAGAAGGGCCAAGGTTTGAGAAATGTTTCTACTTTAAACCGGATTCATTGGAAATATTTCAGCAAGTGCGTTTGACACAGACAAACGGACAAGACGAAAAAAGAGCCCTGAATTAATTACTAATATACGGATGTGAAATAATGGATGGCCAGGATAGGACAGTATAGAATCAGACCGTAAACGTAGTACTCTCTCATTTCATCATACACAACTGTACACCGTTCGACAACTGTCCGTTATACATTCTGTTTGAGTTATAGACGTTTCGGCCTTTTATCAACAAATCTAAGTGATAATGCGGTTTGACCTTCAACAATGAACCAAGTGTTATGACTCAAAATCATTACTAAATGCTTTATACATTGGACTCCCTTTCAAAAAGTTTGCTAATTTTGATTTTAATCGTTTCATTGAAATACTGTTTAAGCAAACTGAGGTCGTTTACCTGTTGAATTTTAGGTTAAAAAAATAAGAAATGTGTAGAAAACCTGAAAATTGCACCAGCTTTTGCAAATCATTTCTCATATTGGCTGTGAGGAAGTGTACATTGTATAGAAGGGCTAAGGTTTTCGGTGCACTTTCGAGTTTAAACACTGTAAAAACATCGGTGTTAGGTTTAACACCACGGGTGTTAAATCTAACACCGATTAAACTTCAATAGAGGACCACACCCACAGGTGTTAAAAATGCACTGTGGTGGTGTTGAAAAGTGTTCACCTGACACTTCGTGGTGTTAATTTGACACTGTACCTGGTGTTATTTTGACATTGTACTGGTGTTAATTCAAAAATGACACCACATGGTGTTGATTTGATATTTGTTGGTGTTAATATCAATGGTTTAACACCCGTCCAGCTTCAATAAGAGACCACACCAGCTGGTGTTACTTTGGTGTAAATTTATTTTCACATTTTTTCAAAAATCTAGTATTTTAATGTAAAATTCTTGATCGTCTTGTTTAAATTAAAAATCAACAAGAAGTGCAGTTAGTAGGAAACCGAAAAAAAAGTTTACAATTTGGAAATGACACCCGGAGGTGTTAATTTGGTTCCATGACATTTGCTCCTGCGACAATTACTCCCATGATATATCTGCATGCTAAGCCAACCGTAAATTCAACCCATAAACATAACCCTAACCCTAATCCTAATTCTCACATCAAACTAAACCTAAAACCCTATCACAACCCTAACCCTAACCCTAAGTCCTTAGAGAAAATAAGACCGGAGCAATTGTCGCAGGAGCAAATGTCGTGTCACCGTTAATTTAACACCATAAATGAGCACCGAAAATTTAACACCAGCTCGGTGTTCACTATTTAACATTTGCAGTGAAGGTGTTAGTGTTCAACCATCATTATCTGCGTTTCGAACTCATCTTCTGTTTTGATTCAAATATGAGCAAGGAAGAGCATTTGCAATTGCAAGTTTCTTGGAATGTATTCGATATCTTAGGGCAACATCGGTACAACTTTAGCCCTTTTATACTAAAGAAGGGTTTTACCATTTTTATGCACATAACTGCTTACATTAACCCTTGCCATAAACTATACTGTATATAATGTTTGGTGTGAATATTTCAGGGTTGCTACGGAGTAATAATATTCCTTGGCATGTAAATTTTAAGAAAAGAAGAGAGGAGGAGAAATATTTGCCTTTATATCAACTCACTTGACACTCAATTTGGATTGTTTCCATGGTTTCTAAGCATCATGACAAATAAACGCTTCTTATCTCAACAGTTGAGATAATTACTATTCTAAGAGAGCACGAGTGTGCGAGAGCAGAAATGAAAAAGGCAAACAAAATCTTTTTCGTGTCCATCTCAATCGCTTCATATTAACTGCCTTTACTGACGCGATGTTTGAACTCAGACAAGCCATGCAGAGCGTGTTTGCAAACTAGAATCCTTACAAACCATTTCCTGATTATAACTGGCCAGTTTTCTTACATAACCGGGACACGTCCGTTTGATGTTTCATGGACACAGGATTGATTGACAATCGTTCGTTACCATGTTTACATCATCATGATCATTGGAGTGAGATGGATGTTGAAAAGAATATGTCATCTTTACCGAAATAACATAACTTCACTCATAGATATCCGTATTCATCGAGTGCACAAAGTTTCATTACAGAAAAGACATCGAATAAGAAAGTGACGTCGAAATGACAAAGAATTTTACCCGAATATTCCCACTGTCGGTGTTTGATCATCCATATGATCTGACTTCCATCTTCATTTATCTCTTTTTCTTTAATAGGCAAACTCTTGTATTTTTGTGAGGAAGAGTTAACCATATAATGGCATCTCATTTTTTTTTCTGTCCAACGAAATTTGATGTGAATGGAAAAAAAATGTAATTGCGGTCTAAATTATGTGCACAATATCCAATAAAAATGAGTGTAATTTTAAAACACAACTAAAATCATATAATTCCAGTATATTATGCGGTCTTATAGCGTGTCTTCGCTCGACAGCAATTCATTATTTGCAAAGAAGGGAATGCCTTGCCACAAAAATAAAAAAAAAAACACATCACATGAGTGGATGTGTCTTCAGCAGTAAGCAGTTCTGGTGTGGTTTTTTTTCTTTTTATTGTAGTTGATCTTTTTTTTTTCTGAATTGAACTAAGGGCAACTCTCAGCCAGTATCCCTCGTAAACTGTAGTCATTACCCAAACCCACCCCACTGGAAAGAATGCAGTGTCCCACAGTGTGTTCACAGTGTACATTCACATAGTCGACTGTGTGAAAACGCTCGAATTTAACAGTGTGGAGATGATTTCACACTGTGGTCTGGTTTTCACAGAGTGTTAACATGGTAATGTTCTGTGTCACACTGTGAATTGATGATTCACAATGTGTTCACATTGTCAAAACGTTCGAATTTAACAGTGTGAAGCGATTTCACACTGTGTTCACATGTGTTCACGTTGTGTGTTCACACTGTGTTTCTCACACTGTGGGACACTGTGTTCTTTCCAACAGGGCTTATATACTTTTACATCTTTATCATTATAATGTTCCCATGATTTCTTAATGATAATGACCGGTGAATGATTGGCACTGAAGATGTTGGGGATTCTGTCTCTTCAGCAACAGTCCTTCCTCGTTTATAATTATTGTCATCAACATTACGAGCCTTCTCAATCTAGACGCTCAATCGCTGTGCACACACGCCGTCAATTCGTTGTGTGCTAAATGTCACAAGATTACTCAATGTTCAAATATCAATGGCAAGTTGAATAGAGCTATTTCTTCATCAAATAAGTGTGATCGGAGGGATTATTGATCGAGAACTTGAAATTGACAGGCGGGTGAGTGCATGACACACGAATGCACATGTCCCTCAATGTTCACTTTGCCTTTGTATAGACATTAAATATCAAAGTTAGTTGAAAGGAATTCAAATGACAATGTTCCACACTCCTCATGTAATGATGACTGTATTACAAAAAAAAAACAACAACAGCAGCTTGGTTCCTTACCCTTTTTTTCAATATATGCTCATAATAGTCAGAACCCTGTTCTCCGAATCATGTGATTTGCAAATCGGAATCGAAATCAGTGATCGCTGAGTTCATTATAACATGACTTTTTGTCATCAGGTTTAACAAACAATAACTTTAACATAAAATTTTACATTCTGTCACGCTCATTTCAGGTTAATAATATAGTATCTATAAATCAAGAAATCGACTGTGTCTTTAAACAATTTGGAGCAATGATTCAAATGGTCTCTTTGTTTCAATGAACTGTAGAAGCTGTATTTTAACTTTCTCCCCTTTTATCATTTAGTTTATTCCATTTCCTATGGCAACCGTTGCCCCATCATCACATGATGAATACTTACAGAAGAGAGTAAAAACTACAAAATACTTGAAAAATTCCCTGGTAACGGAACATGAAAGCATGGTGGATATTTTGGACTTATCAGAGAATGATGCGAGATGAGATGAAAACATGAAATGCTTCTCAGAAGCAGGCTGGTATTTTCCCCCTCAAAGCGAGTTTCTCTCTTGCGGTGAGTCCTTGGATCCTTGTACTGTCAAGCCGCTGTCGACCAATCGAGCGATCATCGATCGATACGAAGGAAGCGTGAATACCCATCGCATTAATTTTCTCTTATCCCCCTCCCCTGCTCAACCAAGTATTAATAATGACACATCGCGGGCATCATCTTTCTACGTTATATCGTCCTCTTCCTCCTCTTCTTCTTCTTTTTCTTCTTGATTTCAATACTTTTTCTCTGATTTTATACAGATAATGAAATTAGCGGTCGATATAGATGGTGATTCTTGCTTATACTTACTTATCTCTCCTTTCAGTATGCTGTTGTGCGGTATGAGCATCTCTCTTTATTTGTTGGGGAATAAGCCATTTTTTTTTGGGGGGGGGGGGAGGGGGAAGAATTCACTTAACTCATCTTCTTGAAATCAAATATGAAAAATATCTTGACTCGAACTACATTATCTCTTCTAGAGGTTGAATGGAAGAGCATAATGCCGCGGCTTTGATACATTAGAATGAAAACAAGAAATAAGACAGAATTGGAGCAGAATTAGTATTTACATGTATGCTTGATACACTGAAAACTTTCACATACACACAGAGGTATGTCCAGCCTATGAAATACTTGTCAAACCAAAAACTCTACATGGGTAAAATGTTCAGTATAGATCGACGCTTTTAATAGTTGTATAGCTCTGAACTGGTGTTCTTCAATGTTGAAAACTGTCAGTGTGTAAATTACAGGATCGTTTAGAAATTTCTTTGTTTATAGAAAAATATTTCATTGATCTGCCCATGAAACAACGCGTAGGCTAATGGAAATTTTGTTGTGGAAATCATCAATTACCAAAAGTGACAGAAAAAGATATGCAAATATTGAAAGACGAACGAGATTTTGTAACCTCAGTGAGTCACAAGTGATCGTTGGCGAATTTCACAATTATCTGCCCTGTTTTCTCCGAGGAAAGGACAACTCTTTAAGGTCAGTTTAAAAAAAAAAAGAGAAAAAGAAACACATTTTCAGCACGACAGATCAGAACGTCCATTTAAATCAGGCAAAATTTTGGCAAAGCTTTTTTGATAATTTGCATTATAGTATAGTGTAATTCAGGTACACATCATTGTGTTAAGTAATAAATTCCTTGTTCTGTCTTACCAGTATATTATGATATTTTAGGGTCTATTTCCATCTGCAAGTTGGTATGGTATTGATGCCACTCATGCCTCTCAATCTCCCCTTCTCTCTTCAGCTCTTGTATTTTATATTTTGTACATGTTATGTACACATCCTGTAATTCCTTCACCGAATGGTATGATATGTAATAATAATTATATTTTGTAAAATGATATTCTATTCCATTTTTTTGGCATTGAAAATGTATCAAGTTTATGCACTATTTTCATGATATTTCCCGAATACCTTGTCATTTGGATTACAAGGAAAAAACACTGTCATTAATGTCATTACTGTTATTACAGTCATTACGGCTAGAGACGTACGTGTCAGTTGCACTGCCATTGTGCATCGTAAATGGGCGTCCTGTGACTGCGCGTTTCGTATATATAGCAACGACACAATGTAGTAAATGTCGTGATCATAATGGCTGGGTAAATTAGATTGGGTCTGAACCCGTCCCTCCTAATGATGAGCCAAAAGCTGAAAGGATGACGTCAGTGTACATGAGTATCATGAATCATGAATCTCTGGTAGCTATATCGATTGGAATTATGCCATCGAAATGCTCCGACTTACTATCCTGAGGATACACGGTTCAGAGATTCACCACAATTTTGTCATTGTCTGATGTATCCTTATACACTCTTCATGCTCTTGGTGACGTCCCGGCTAGTATTTTGTTCGTTTTTCGTGATGGATCATCAGACTTCTGTGATAGTCAATTGGTCTTCACCTCATAGTCAACCAGCCTTTATTTCTCGATAGTCACTGATCAATCAATCGAGCAGAAGTGAATGTGATTTAAAAAAAAAAACTTTAAAAAAAAACTAAACTGGCTTTAAAACACTCCACCCTGCGGGGGAAGTGCAAGTGTTAAGAAACATAGTACCATACAGGTTAGTAATCGCATTCTTTATGCCACCAGTATGCGATAGTGATGCTAAACTCTCGTTGAGGACGGACTGATTTTGCTACAACATGCATTCTTTCGCGTACAGAAACTTTCGCGGTTTCCATCGATGCCGACTTTTTCGCGTGTGTTTAAATTCGCGGTCGATAATCTAGCGTTGTAACAAGCAACGAGTTCAAAACATTTTCGCGTGATGTTAAATTCGCGGTTCAACCTCAAAGCGCGAAAAGCGCGAAAATAAAACCACCGCGAAAAAAAAACACTTTTACAGTACTCGGGACTCGTCCTCAACGGGTTAACCCGTTGAGGACGGGCTGATTTTCCTACAACACGCATTTCCCATAGACACTTGCCCGAGTATACTTGGGACTCGTCCTTCACGGGTTAAAATCCAGTTCTTAAGCAGACACACACACACACACACACACACAGTTATACGTCTACTCCTGGCCGAAAGGATTTCAAAACTCACCTGTTAAAGTGAGCTGTATTTGATGTCGCGTCACTGACATCACATTTATTATGACATGCCTTAGGCAGTATTAGATCCACGGACTTAACCCGTCATTACAGCCGACAAAAAAATAAATAAATAAAAAAATACACATATTGTTATGATATTGATCTTAACTATACGCAAGTTGTCCTGCATAAGCGGCCTAATGCATACTAGTCAACTGCTAGTAGTTAAATGGGCGATACCACGAGAGGAATGGTTACCACCTATCAATAATGTCGCCAATCATATTGCATCTTTGTTGTTTGTTTGGCCAGTGCCATCCTGGGGTGGGAACCAAACTCTTCTTCGAAGCCGTCAACTCGAATACTTCGTATATCATGCTGCTCGGCTCGGGGTGCTCAGAAGTAGCCAAAACAGTCTCACTCGCCGCCAACCTGTGGAACATCGTTCAGGTATGAGATTCGTCATTTACCAGTAATATTTGATAGTGGAAAAATACTGTGTGATATGTTCGTCCATGTGTAGAACATTTTGTTATGATTTATTCAAATGGGGAAAAAAAATTGTTTGAACAAATTTTAAACAACACGAAACAGAACAATGATATTAATTTCAAGAGCATTCGAACAAATTGTCGCCACTTGAAACTTCTAAAATACGAGTAACCAGAACGCCAGCAATTTGCGGAATTTTTTTTAATATATATTCATCCTGTCATTCGTTGAAATTCGTTTTAACTCAACTTTTATAGATCATTTCAAGGCACTTGACATTGCTTGAAGTTTCTGAATGTTTACCTGTTGCAAGGTAATAATCATGAAAAGAAATGCAATTGTAACTCTATTTCTAACATTCCCATCATCAATTATTAAGAAAATTATACAGTTAGATACATTACCATGTCTTCAATAAAGACATAATCAGAATACAGAAATATATCTTAGATTTAATCTTGTCGTGATATACTCTGCATTTTCTGACTATAGTTATGATTTGCCGGTTGGTAAAACTGCGTGTCCACGCGTTTCTATGACTACTACTAAGTACTTAACATTCGAGGAGAAAAATAGTTTTGAAGTCATGTTTGTTAAAAGGCTATCGATCCTTTCTCATACAGATTTTCATAAGTAGTAGTCAGTATGGTAAAATGACAATCACTACTTCTACTTCTGTTATTCTCATCATGATCGTCAAAACACTGTCATAGAGGAAAAAAAATGATCGCAAGTTTTATTGCAGTGGCAAGTGCCATTGTAATGACTGATTGGTTGTTGCTATGGAAAGATGTCATTCTAGCAAGAATTGATATCATAACATCTTTTCTGAAAGAGACCCTGGATTAAAAGTAGTCCCCCCCCCCCCACCTACTGTTTGACCTTATCTGATCACTACTGCTATAATTATCATCATTTGTATCGTCATTGTCGTCATTATCATTAGAAGGAGCATGCCTTGATTTTCATCAACTGTAAAAGAAACACATATAATAATGCCATATTGGAATTCACTCCTTTTTTAACTTCCGTGGCATCTTCATTAATTGTAGACAAAACACTTAGTTTGCTAGTTCGGTGCATTTATTCTTGTTGATCGATTTATTGATTGTTTGTTTTTTGATGTCTGAGTTCCGAAAGGTAGCAATTATTTATATCACAATCATCATCATTACCACTTGTTGTTACCATTATTCATTTTGGGTAGGTTTCCTACGCCGCATCCAGCCCATCTCTCTCCAACCGAGAAACGTATGCCTCTTTCTACCGCACCAACGTGGCAGACTCGCTCTACAATTACGCCAGACTGGCTATTATCAAGCACTACGGGTGGCGTCGAGTAGCCACGCTCTATGAGAATCGCGAGGCTTACTCTACGGTAATTCAAACTCGTAAACAATACATGACTTGTAAGGTAGGCCTATACTGACACAGCATGAAAGGTTTCCTCGTCTTATGTATCACAACTCTACAATGTACACCATGTGTGTTTTACAGTATATGTACCATGTAGGTCTCAACTGGTTTCAGCACTGACGAAAGTTGGTTCTATCATTTTTTAATGTGCAATCACATTTTTTGCGATTATAATTTCACGTAAAAAACATGAATACTGCCTCTCATTCAAGGCACACCTTCTTTCACTCATAATGCCTTTATTCATGACGGCTTCTAGAAAAATTAAAAACCAGCAGGAACACTGTTTTGTCAAGCAAAAAAAAAAGAAACCAACGCAACAAGCGTAGCTTTCTATACTACCTGTTTCCCGCGCTACTTGCTTTGTCTTTTCATATCTACACGAGATATCAAGCAGTAACAAAACGCTGCCAATGTCCCATTTCTGATGAATGAATGAACGAATATATAAACATAACTGTTATGTCAATATGAGAATAAAAGTTTATCGATATATTATATATTCGTGAATGCAGAATAACATAAGCTTCACTGACGATGTCTAAAGCATATCTCTGTGATTGGATTGCGAGCCATATAATGAGCACACGTAAATTAAATTTCAATCATTTATTCCCCGTTTGTGTGGTTTTTGCTCTGATATGTACAGGCTGTTAATCTCTTCACCGAGCTGCTTGCCACCAATGGTATTAACCTCACCACGTCTGAAAGCTTCACAGTAGAACCAGGAGAGCAGATTGCTAACCTCAAGGTAACCATAGTTACGATTCAGCCCATCTCTCAAAACTATCACAGCGACAGGAAAATAATCTAGTAACCACGTGTAACGTGTTTACTTTGCTTCATTTCCTATCAAATGCGACGTTGTTTGTTTTGATAGTTTCTTTGCATAAACGATTATATACTGTATTCAATTTTGAACAATGTATAGTGTCGATATCCTGTACAGTGCACTCCCGTTATAACGAACACGGATGTAACGAAATTCCGGTTACAACGGAATAAAATTCAGGCCGCAATATTACCGACTCTTTGTTTTTTATTGTTTATTTGTTGGGTTGTAACATCATTTCGATATAAAGAAAGAAAACTGCCGGTCCCGAGAACATTGTTATAACGGGAGTCTACTGTACTGCGTAACTAATAGGTGTTAACTTATATTCACAATAAGCGTTCATATCAGATACTGCGGTGTGGATGTATTTGCTCTGACATCTTGTTCTGCCCATTCACATTCACCTCTAGCTTTCTCTCTCTCTCTCTCTCTCTCTCTCTCTCTCTCTCTCCCTCTCTCTCTCTCTCTCTCTTTCTGTCTATATATCTACCTATCTATCTCTCTATATGTATCTATTTACCTATCTATCTCTCTTTCTATCTATCTACCTATCTTTCTATCCGTCTATCTACCTACCTACATATCTATCTATATATCTACCTATTTTTCTATCTATCTATCTATCTATCTATCTACCTAGCTACCTATCAACCTATCCATCCACTATCTATCTATCTATATCTATCTATCCATCTCTCTCTTTAGCGGTGAATGCTATTTTGTTTGGTGTCAAAGACACTGTTTTATGACAATTACTTCACAATAGTAGACTACGGCATTCACTCTGTTGTTTTGTTTTGTTTGTTTGAGTTTGTGTGTGTTTGTTTGTTTGCTTACTCGTTTATTTGTTTGCATGTTGATGTGTGGGTTTTTTTAAGTTGGTTTTTTTTTTTGAGTGGGGAGTTATTGAAATGATAGTTAATAGCAAAAGCGTGCGAGCATTGTTTGTTGTTTGTTTTTATTTTCGTCTTCAGATGCAAATATACACAATTTGCATATACATTGCATAATCTACTATACTACTATAGAGTATACTAGAGTATGAAGAATCGGGGGATTGTCCGTTCAGCCCGTATCTGCAAAATATTACTTTTCTGCAAAATATGACTGTTTTGCAAAATATGACTGTTGTGTACACCATATATCACTGATTTCATGATGCATCCCCTTTTTGCGGCGGTAACATGTAAACATTTCCTTCCGTTTTTTTAATCGCGATATCACTTTCTGCATAAACCTACCTTCCGATATTGAAAGAAGAACAAAGAAGAGATTTCAACAGTAATTGTTAAACCTGGTATTCAAGTTTTTAAAAGTGAAGTGTAACATCTTAAAATGTACACAGCAAATATTCAGATTCACATCTTAAATTTTAACTATTATCACCTGCTACATCTGACAATCACTTATTTGGCTGCCGCGTTCTTAAATATAAGAAAACGATGGTTTCTACAAGTAAAGAGACTTAATGGCACTATTCACCATTTTGCAGATGAAACAAGAACCCACCTTTAGTGCTTCAAAATTGTTCTAAACTGATATGTTCTAAACTGTGAGTTAGGGATAGAAACATCTAATGTTAAAATGTGAATCAGAATCATCAATGTTGAACATGGTTAAATTTAGAAAATGTGAACAATAGTTTATTCAAAATTTGTTTCCATACTAAACAGTTATGGTTTATTGAGAAAAATAGTGATGTATCCTTATATTTTAGGCTCTATTGCGAAATTTTTATATGATAGGATGATTATTTGTGCTACAACTAACCTACACATATGCATCAAATATGATAACTCGAACATTTTAAAATCATCGACTCCCAATGGTAAACAGTGGCTTTAAGCATTTTTTTTTTCACGACACGCTACCCTGAAATAGTGTGCCTTATCTCTTATTACTATAGACAAGTGTACTTTTCGTATACCAGGCCCATAGCGTGACTGGTGTACAACACACGCTGTAGGTCTGTTGGTTATTTTCTGTCAGTCATTGCAAGGTCATACGCGTGCTTTATTATTGAACCTTTTCTCTCAAATGCACGATTCCCTTTAGATCACCCCCGTCCATCCTTTGCAGATCAAAATATGAATATTTCAAGCGTAGCTTCCATTAAGAAGAATAGTCAATAGGAAAGGAGTTTTGTACAAGCGAAAGAGAGACAAGACAATGTAGCGCACGGAAGCGGCTTTGTTATGCTTTCGTTACTTAAGCGATATTGGCCTGACAGCCGCTGTTTTATTATTTCTCTGTGAGCTTGAATTTCCGCTTCATCCCTCACTGATTTTACGTTTATTTTCTTTTTCTTTTCTTTTCTTTTTTTGGGGGGGATGGGGGTTGTATTTCGTCTCCCTTTTAGTTTTTGTCTTTCATTTCTTTCATCATTTTCTAATTTTAGACTTCAGACCTCACCTTGCTCTCGCTCTTTCTGTTTCTCCCTCTGAAATAAATTATAAAACATTTTTCCTTCACGTTCATCCTATCTGTCCTTAGTCAGCGACACACACACACACACACACACACACACACACACACACACACACACACACACACACACGTGCGAACATAGGCCCTACACTCATTTTTGCCTCGTCAGTGAAGTGTTGCTTCATGGGTTTTTCTTAGCTGCTGCTGCTGCTGCTGTTGTTGTTGTTGTTGTTTTGTCTTTGTTGTGTAGTTTTGTATTTTGACATTCAACTTTAGATCCACGACGCTAATCCTATTTGCTAATTAGGCAAAAAAATAAATAAATAAAAAGAAAGAAAAGTTGTTCTGCGCATTCACTAAACAGCTCTTCTCAACTGAGCTCTCGTTGTCTATCTCGAGAGGAGGCGCTCCATAGCAATAGTATCGCAGATCCAATGCTGCCTATATGATGGTGGGGCTGAAATGCTGGACAGGAATATCATGATTCTGTTGACATTTTTCAGTGATTTCTATCATCATCTTATTGACATATCCAATAAACGTGCCGTGGGTGGCATTTTTCAGCGAGCATATAGTTAAACTCAGTTCTACCAAAGTGTTGGTATGACAATAGGTAAATGACATGAATGATATGTTAAATGATGACTCAAAGTTGAACATTTCTTACAGATGTAGTGATATAACAATGACACACTTGCTTGTACAGATCATATTGTTACGTTGTAACGATTTTGTGTTTTTGAAAGCAAAAGAAATGACATAAAATGAAATGAAATGTTTATGGTTTTAAACACGTATTGGTCTGTTGACGGTGAGACTCAAAGAGCAAGTGGGAATTCTTTGAGATGACGTTAGATTAGCTTTTAACAAGTATCCGTTTTTGTGTGTATGTCTATTGTGCAAATAGAAAATAGTTTGCTGTGTGGCGTGGTTATTACATAATATCAAGGATAGAGATTTAATCAAAGATTTGGTGAGTAAATCTCAGGTTTGGAGTAATTCAAATGTTATGGTGTTCTTGGAGTAATTCAAATGTTATGGTGTTCTTTTTTATTTTTTGACTTACTGTACTTTTGTATTCAACTTTGTATGTACTTTATTTTATATTGTTTTTATGCAGGGCCCCTTTGTAAATCAGTTTTTTAACTGAAAGGGCTACCCTGTGAAAATAAAACGGAATAAATAAATAAATAAATATGGTTAGAGCATGTATATGATATGTCAGTAGATCTTATGTCCTTATCAACGACGTGTGCAATAGTTCTAACAGTACTTTGCAGTTGTTTGCGTCCATTTAAATCATATTGAATGCCTCAGTTAATACCATGCTAGTATCATGGGCTGCAATCAATGCTAACGATCCTGTCTCTATGGTAACCGATCATGATAATCCCAGAGAAAAAAAAGCAGGGAACTATTGACGACAAAGTTCATAGAATTGTCTACTGGCATTTTTTCCTCATTACATGATGTGAATATACTTTCATGTCATTTGATATCAAAACTACTCTGCTGAACTTCATGAATTCTGTTGTGTATCGCAGCTTGACGTCTTGCTGTATAGAGCTCCCTTATAAAACAGGCCTATACCTTATAAGTGCTGCTTTTAATGATGGGTCCTTTCTTTAACCCTTTTCTGTGCCAGCACTTTGGACGGTGTGTGCAAAGCCACGGGGATTTCCCCAATCGGCAATCTGCAATCACAGGTTAATTAAATTAGAATGAATAAACGGCAGAAGGAAACTTAACGTCAGGACGACCGAGGTTTTATCCAAAGAACAATGCCATCATAAGAAACGTAGATACGCGAATCTTCATCCGCTTAAGTTAAATTTCAGTTTGAAGAATAAACGCTTTTGGTTCAGCGAGTTTCAAGGAGACGAAGAGAAACACAACAACAAAC
This sequence comes from Diadema antillarum, assembly GCF_040938485.1. Lineage (NCBI taxonomy): Eukaryota > Metazoa > Echinodermata > Echinoidea > Diadematoida > Diadematidae > Diadema > Diadema antillarum. The sequence continues at coordinate 125,202 of NW_027272147.1, read as the reverse complement.
GAAACGTTATTAAACGCCATTTTAAAGCAAGTATGCTTGGATATTGCACACATTCTTGTGAGGAATAATATTTGGGATTGCTTTTGTAAAAAGGGTTCTTCTGCTCTGCAAAGATGTTTGTCAGAATTGTGTATGTGAATGTCATTGGCACTGATATCAATTTCTACTATTATGTCTATTGTTTTGTGATGAATTTCATTTTTGGTTGTTTATTTATTTGTTTCTTTGCTGTCAGATTTCTATGATTCTGACTATACACTATGTTTGATTATTGTTGCATTTTTCTGATTGACATTGCTTGATTTTCATTCCTCAACTTCCTCCAGGAAAAAGGGGCGTGGATCATTTTTGGTAATTTCCAAGAAACGATGGCGAGAAAGGTGTTTTGTGAGGTAAGTCAGGAAATATATTATTTGCCAGCTTTATTTGTTGACTTAATTGACATATTTCTTTTCTGGGACTGACATGGGAATTAAGCTCGTAAGAAGCAGAAAATTGTTTGCTTTTATAGGCAAGCTCTCTCATGGGGCGATGCAAGAAAGTCGAGTTGCAATCGAGTGCAAGACTTGCGATTGATACTTTGGATTTGTAATTGATTGCAACTTTCTTGCAACATCCACCTGGACACTTTGCGCTTATTGTTCCTGCTGAATATCTACTCCTTTCATTTTTACTGTTTCATCCTTACCATCGTATTCGTCATCCTCCTCTTTGATACACAATGTAAAGTGATGTATAGATGTCACACAGCAATAAAGGAATAAACAAAACATTATTAGAAACTATAGTTACCGAGTGGATGATACATGGCTGTGCTTTTACTGGGTCTTTGTGTGAAATAGATAATGTCAATAATGCCCCATTTTGAAATTAATTTTTAAGTTGATTCAGGGAGGTGGAAGAGAGATTCCCACCTCCCTGGTTGATTCAACAAGAATCAACTCACTGTCCGTGTTCGGTTGCTGTTTCGTGTACAATCATTTAAACACTGGAAGTCGAGGCGACTATTACACGGCCACACAGCATTAGAGGTCTTGTGATGTTATTCGATGCAACAATCTTTCCTTGGGCATTAGGTTACATCACGTATAGGCCTACGTGGCCATTAAATGGTGGAAATGTTTACTCAGAAAGCTGACACCTCGTTAAGTTAGGCCCTATACCAAAATCGATTCCATTTCACGCAGTCACCCCTTTATCTTGAACAAGTGGGATGAAATTTAATTTTAATAGAGATGCAATTATGGTTAAAATAATCGTTCTTGCCTTATATTGGGTAAAAGCAAACAAGAAACATTATCATTTTTTGTTCAATCAATCATACGTTGTAACTGGAGGAGACTGAAGCAACATAAAAACTCAAACCTATATGGCTCGCGTCCTCTCTAACTGATCTGACCCGGGCTATCACATGACCATTTAGTGGCCGGAGTGCTTACTTTGCGAGCTAACACCTAACCACTCTCCATTTATTAAATCATAGTGGCGCCGCCATCCATTACGGCTAATGACAAGTACAAATGTTAGCCCGGGATTGCAAGGGACATGGATGTAATTTGGAGAGGGTGCCTTTCACGTTGCTTCAATAGGTCGAGCACAGCGGCTTATTACTTTATTTCATTCAAATCCAAATTAATCAGTAATAGTGTTGACTCCAAAGATGTGCAATTTCGGGAACACTCACACACCAACACACACACACACACACACACACACACACACACACACACACACACACACACACACACACACACACACACACTCTCCAACCCGCTAACAGGCCCTCGTGAAAGACCCTCGCACATTATTATCATATGCACACATACTTCCCCACTTCGCTAAAAATAACAAGAAAAAATCATTTTTTCAAATTTTCAAATGTTAGCTTATCACATTTGATTTTGTAGACTTCCCTGTCGGCACCCACAAACCCATGAACTCACGAACCCAAGAAACCACGAACCCACGAACCCACGAACCCACGAACCCACGAACCCACGAACCCACGAACCCACGAACCCACGAACCCACGAACCCACGAACCCACGAACCCACGAACCCACGAACCCACGAACCACGAACCCGCGAACCCGCGAACCCGCGAACCCGCGAACCCGCGAACCCGCGAACCCGCGAACCCGCGAACCCGCGAACCCGCGAACCCGCGAACCCACGAACCCACGAACCCACGAACCCACGAACCCACGAACCCACGAACCCACGAACCCACGAACCCACGAACCCACGAACCCACGAACCCACGAACCCACGAACCCACGAACCCACGAACCCACGAACCCACGAACCCACGAACCCACGAACCCACGAACCCATAGACATTTATGCACTTCGAATGCATTCTGGCTCACTACGCATTCTACCGCACATCCATCACAGTGCATAGTGTGGGCAATGATGAAATCAAAGGTAACAACACCCAATGATCTTTGTCTTCTTTACGGGACTTTGCATCAACTTACATGTTTCGACCTCATATGGACCGAGAATTTTGCCAAAATTCACAATGTAGCCAATCCGTATGAATGTGTGGAACACTTATTTCCACCTCACCCTATAACGGATCCATACTAGGTTACGTTCCATAAAGGCAAATGTAGCTACTGACATTGAATATTGGGGAGCATTTCATTAAGTGTTTTGTCAGATATTTTCACTAACAATTAAGCTGCTTTCAGCCAATCAGATGCAAGGATTTCAGTAGCTTAAAACAGTTTAAAAATTTCACGAAGTGCTGCCCTAGCGATCATGTTCGATTGTAACTTTTTTTTATTTGAAATCCGTAATTCGCATATACCTGTAACTTTTGCGTGGTGTGTTGGTCAGTCAACGTAAAAACAAGATGACATGCTCATACCAGAACCTCCACAACTTTCATTTAGTTGGCAGGATTCCATTCAATTTCCTCCGTACACGAACAAGTGGATCCTTTCAAACTAATAGTCAGACTGGTGAATTAATCTAATCTAATAAACAGCCCTTTCCCTTTCCACCCTGAAGCCTATATTGGGTGGATCCTTCAAGAGGACATTAGAGCGAGTGCCATCACCATCGGAGTGACCATCGGATAAAATCAATCGCATAGTTCCGTGAAGTGAAGCTGGCGTCCTGGAATGAAGAAGAAGAAAGGCGACGAGAGATTGAAGATCAAAAATAGGAAGAGAGGATGGGAGAGAGATACTCTTATAGCTTTAACGTGGTAGATTTACATCTCCCTCTATATCTCTCTCTCTCTATCTCTCTCCCTCTATATCTCTCCCTCTATATCAATTCAATTCAATTCAATTCAATTCAATTTTTATTTTCCACTCATGGGGTGGAACGCCCTCGTCAGCCAAAGGCTGGTTTTCAGAGGGGTCCACACATACAGGTTAAAAATACAAACATTATACATACAGTATGACAAGGATATACATCACATAATATGCAAAGAATAAGAAACAAGGTACAAGCACCATGATAGCTTGTTTCAGACACAAACGAAGAAAAAAGAAAAAAATATCTACAAGGCCTTAGATTACGACATAAAAAACAAAAAAAAAATAAGGGCATGTGACACTGAATTTCAAATACAGAAGAGAATCGGTATTGCTGAGATATCTTGACTGTGAATTGATGAGTGAAAAAAAGAATGGTTTAAACTCCATCCGGTTACGCATCCTATATTCATAATTATTTTACATCTCTCCCTCTATATCTCTCCCTCTATATCTCTCCCGCTATATCTCTCTTTATATATCTCTCCCTCTATATCTCTCTCTATATATATCTCTCTATATATATCTCTCTCCCTCTATATCTCTCCCTCTATATCTCTCCCTCTATATCTTTCCCTCTCTATCTCTCCCTCTATATCTCTCCCTCTCTATCTCTCCCTCTATATCTCTCCCTCTCTATCTCTCCCTCTATATCTCTCCCTCTCCTTCTTCATCTATATGTCCTTCTCTATCTCTTTCTCTCCTTCTTCCTTCTGTTCTTACTCTGCCTTTTACGTTCATTCCTCTTAAAATTTGTTCCTCCATTCATCTTTTGTTCAACCTGTTCACAGAGAGATTGTACACCTATTGATATCTTGTCTTTCTTCAGTATCTTGAATTCCTGTCCACTTTTAATAAGTTTACAGATTGTCAATAGACTTATCTTTATACATAACGTTCTGCCGCTCTCTTTTCCTCCTTGAATTCGCATTCATGAATAGTTTCTTGTTTTTTACATACCGCTTCAACTTATTCTTGACCTCCGAGTCTTTGCTCTGCGATTACAGAACAATTTAATTTTGGATTTTACTTAGTATTATCTTACTTACTCAGCCCGTGCGTCATACCTTTTTGTTAAAACGCCATTACGAAATTCAGCTTTCCATCGTAAACGTTATTTCCATCGGTCGACGTAACTATGGTAACGCAGTTAAATTCCTCTTTTCTCCATCCTGCTTTCTGTTTTTATAACCATCTTCTTGCTGCAATGAGCACGTACTTTTTATATGCATTGTTTTATATCTACTTTACTTAAATAAAAAAGACACCTCAAACTCTGTTGCAATATTGTGATCATAATAATGCTGATGACTATCATATTTCTTATTGTTTCATGAATGCGTGATAGAGCGATGTAAGGAAAGTAAATCAAAGGAAGCCGCTGGATAAACAAACGTGTATTTGCGAATATAGGTTGTGTTCCATCCTGATTTTATTGTCGTTCAAAAAACTGTCGAGAATTCTTTCCTTTTTTGATATGCATGATATCTCTAATGTCTTTTTTGGGACCGTTTTGTTCTTCTATATTTCTCTGTTATTCATGGTTTCTCCCTCGTACATTTTTGTTTTCTTTCACGTTTCCTTGGCCTAACTGTTAGTCATACCAACCACTGCTGAATCGGCTTCCGCAATGCATTTTCCCTTCCGGTTTTTTTTTTCCCGTGACATTACTGACCCTTCCTACTCAGTGATTCTCTGCCCATATATTCATGAAGAGCCTTTGATAACTTTATGAATCGCCAGCAAATAAGCATAGCACCGATTTTCCGTGTCATCCCTGGACAATTGAATTTTCCCCACTCAAAGCCCCCCCCCCCCCCCCCCCAAAAAAAAAAAGTCTTCCTCTTACGTGCCTCGGTGATTCCATGTCTTTCCGTGGTACATGCGAACGTGACAATCTGAAGCTCATCTGGTAAAAACTTCAAATTTTACAAAAATTTTTCACCTTTTACAAATGTGTGTGTGTATCCCATATATCGATCCACCCTCTGTACTGTCTGTTTTGCTGGAGAATTCTCATCAGCTATCACAACAATCTGTGGTCCGCTCCATTTTTGTTTACATTGTAAAATGGCGTCATGTTATGCTGATTAAGTATACCATTAAATTCCGGGAAAAATTGCTTTCAGTCCCTGAAGCAGTATCAGCGGAAGACGATGTCTCAGAAGACTCTCAATGTGTACCGAGCGGTGTAGCTCAGCCCCAAAATAAGCCTAGAAGAACTATGTCAGCAAAATGTAGGTTACCCGAAGAGCATCTCAAAACAAGAGCTCTGAATTTCATTGACAAATTTACTCCTTTTTGTACCACTCGTGTATGAAAAAGGCGGTCGTTCATGAAACCATTGTAGAGCGTTCTAATAAACACAATTCGTCATCTCTAACGAAGACAAAAGAAAATGGGTCAATTTCAGCAGCCATTTCTCTTGCTGGAACATGAAACAAGAACATCCGTCACTTTTTGACTCACCCCGTCACTATAGACTGCTACACTGTCAAAACATCGGTGTTAGATTTAACACCACGAGTGTTAAATCTAACACCGATCAAACTTCAATAGAGGACCACACCCACAGGTGTTGAAAATGTATTGTGACGGTGTTAAAAAGTGTTCACCTGGCACTTCGTGGTGTTAATTTGACACTGTGGCTGGTGATATTTTTGACACTGCGCTAGAGTTAATTCAATAATGACACCGCGTGGTGTTGATTTGATATTGGTGGTGTTAATTTCAATGGTATAACACCCGCCCAGCTTCAATAGGGGACCACACCAACTGGTGTTACTGTGGTGCAAATGTGTTTACACATTTTTTTTTCAAAAATCAAGTACTTTATCGAAAATTCTTTATCGTCTTGTTGAAGTTCAAAATTAACAAGAAGTGCAGTAACTAAGAAACTATTCAAAAAAATTCTTGGTGTTAATCTAACACCAAGAATGAGCACCGGAAATTTAACACCAGCTCGGTGTTTCATATTTAACACCGGACTTTTTGCAGTGTACTGATACAAATCATTGCTTATGCCATCAGTGCCCAGTCTACATGTATACTGGTCACAGCTCTTTAACTAATATCATACATTTGTCTTCTTCTTCTTCTTCTAGTTCCTGGTAAACATTGAATTTCAAAATCCCATGACGGCTACAAATCACAATATTGCAGCAATATCGTACAAACGATGCTATGATAATATCATGACTAAACAGCTGCTAAATGAGAAAGCCTTAAAGAGTGGGTTGAGTTACTTAATATGAAACATCCGCAGTATGGTCATAGAATCAATATTGATAATCTGAGCATGTAAATCTAGTATTAAGAAAATTGCACAGGCTGTCGCTTAAGCACCGAATTGACCTACGAAATTTTAATACTGGTTTTCATGTGTTTGTCAGAACTAGGCCCTGTTTATCTACAAAAGTTGATTACAAAATATCGTCAGACAAGAAACTTTTGCTCTTAATCAAAAATTCTTTTAGCCACACCACAATACTAACATTTTTTTTTTCAACAAAATCTTTTCAACTGGCAGCCATATATGCATTGTCATGAAACAAAATTACCTATAGGCATCTCAAGCAGGCTGACACACAAGCAGTAGATGAGTCTTTTGAAAACGTATTTTTTTTTTTACTTGTAAATCTAGTCTAGGCTTTGCGCTGTCAGAGTTTTGTCACTTTTAATCTCATCTAGTCTCCTCTCTCTCCCTCTCTCTCTCTCCCTCTCTCTTATGTCTATGATTTACTTTCATTTTTTATTCTTAAGTGTCAATAGAGACGTTACTTTTTGATATACAAAGTATTCATGCTTCACATCAAACATTTCAATGTATGAATTGTGTCTCAGTGTTTGACATGATGACAATTGATCCCTCACTCCACACAGGCCTATAAGCAGAATCTCTACGGCAAAAACTACGCCTGGTTTCTGATTGGCACGTACAGCGCTCGGTGGTGGGAGAAACCCGACAATTCGACGTCTTGCACTCCAGCCCAGATATACGCGGCCCTCGATGGCTACATATCCACGAGCGCTCTGCCGATGAGTCTTTACCCTGGCGATCCGACAGTCTCGGGATACGTACGTACCTTGCGGTCTGGTCAATATCTCAGACATAATTCATCATATTATGGTTACTAGTAAATCATTCAAATCCAGCTTTATCAGATATATGGATGATCACTTTAAAGCAGACAAGCACCGGAGCTCCGAAACGACAGTGAAAATAACGCCCTTCTGCTTCCAAACCTGACAATTTAATCACGCTTTTTCCCTCTTATTAATTTCATACTTATAAAGTTCAAGTCTATAAAGTTCGTCTGTTGTGCATTGCAATGTCAAACAATTTATGCACTTATTCAGTCTAAATCATATTTATGATTATATATGTTTCAGTTGGAGATGGAAAAATCATCCATAATGAATGAATAAATGGTTCTTTATTGTGGAAGACGAAGTCAGACTTGTTAGTTTGAACTGCTTCATTGCTGATGCCTATATGTGAAACAGGAACAAAGACAAGTGAATGCTTGTCACTAAATGTGACGAAAATCAGTGGCAAAAAAAGGAAATATTGTAGCTTTTACCGTAAAAACTATAACATCACAATTTTACAAGGACTGGCAAAAAAAAAATACTAACTTGTGTGGTGATGACATTGAGTGATTCTTGCCTTAATACGGGCAGGAGTTTGATTTAGGGCAAGGCGTCATCTCTGAATTTCTTCATCTCTCATGCAAATGAGGATAATGAATTTGCTTTTGATTAATGGTGAATGAGATTATAAAACCTAGCTCACAGAAAATAATGCAATCTCTTAAATGTGTGTCTCTTTTCTTGATTGCAGACGGCATCTCAATTAGCTGACGCATTCGCAATGCGAGCCGAGAGTGCGGGGCTGTCAGGGGACGTCACCACGTCCGCCTCGGACGCCTACGATGCGGCGTGGAGTATCGCACTGACCCTGCACGAGGCCGCGTCGACAGGTAACCGTGGTTACATTTTGGAGATACTATTTTGCCCATAAACCTAGCATCATTTCCATAGCAGTTTTGAGATTCCTCATTTTCTGTCTGTATTTTTCCGCGAAAAATGTTTCTCGAAAAGTAACTGGCGCAAAAATCTTCATAACTTTTACTATTGATAAGAGTGCATCTTACTTAGTATCTTGAGTTAGGAGAAAGAGCGAAGAAATAGAAGCAGAAGGAGAAGAAGAAAAAAACGATGAAGGATCGAGATGAAGGAGGGGTTTCAATCTGATTGCTAGTTTTGTACAGAGAAATAAATAATGGGGCGTCAGGTACAGAGAACTTCGATTTCAGATATCGCATTTTCACTATATCCTGCCATTATATGCCCTGTATGTAATGGTGATTCATGTAATCTTCACGAATGGTGCTTGCCAACACATCCACCTGATAGCAAGTCTAGTATTTGACAATATCAATAGAAAAGGTATACTGATACATTAAATGAAAAATAATGAAAAGGATGTTTCGCAAAGTGTAAACTGAAGGACTCCACTCAAGTTGATTCTTTGTTTGAACAGGATTGATGAAATCCATAAATTGTTTTGAAAACGAGTGGAGTGCCTAACCAACTGACAAAAAAAAAGTAGTGTAGGCCTAGTAGTAATTTGTACCAATATGCTTATGAGCTGACTTTGAATTAGCTTATTCAATTTCTACCGAGGCCAATTACTCAGTTAAAAGAAAAAAAGAACACCAACAACACACGAATAGGCAGTAACAAGGACATGCTGGTATTGTGCGCAGCAGAGTATATGCGCAGTAGAGTAGCTGCGCAATATAAATGTCCTTTATTAATTGTCTCCCTACCTCGCTCTCTTTCTACACTCCGTTCGTATTCCGCCTATTTGCTGCATATAGCTTCTTCCTCCATTTACATCACGTTCGTTGTCTCTGTCTGTTCAGCGTGAAAGAGACTATATAGAAGTGAAAGGATGTTCAATGTTACTCTGATTCGGTTAATACTGCAATCTTCTGACCCGTTTTTGCCGCTTTTTTATATTTTTGTGGTAAGTTGGCAATTTCACCGGACACGCACGAAATATTAATTGAGAGGAGCAATGTGACAATGGTATTCATGCAATTTTGATGGCCAAGCACTGCTGTGTGAGTGGCGTAGAGCATTCAAACCGGACTAGCTGTCTCTTAATTGCTGAATCGAAGTGAAGGTCGGTTGTTGGCAATTATCTCGGAGATCTATGAATAGTCGTCAAGTTTTACATCTCCCTAGTTGTCCCTTGTCACTGCTCTGTCACGTTTGTCATCCATATTTGATGTGTTGTTATCACCGATGAAATAACACTATGAAAATAACGATCCTTGATTTGGTGTGAATAAACTCGATGGCAACAGAAGGTCCGAAATATCAGATTAGAAAAAAAAAGCTTGAAAAGAATGATAAGAAGAAATGGACTCTTTTATCGGCAAAACAGTCTTGTAGTCCTTTTCCTCTTTATTCTTTTTATTCCTCTATCTCTCTCTCTCTCTCTCTCTCTCTCTCTCTCTCTCTCTCTTTCTCTCTATCTATCTATCTGAATTTTATTCATTTCCATCTCCACATGTAAAGATAATGGACTGTGTGGGCAGATGGAAAGATCTGTAAATACTTTTGATAACATTGTTTTGTAATCGTTATAAAAATCACAATCAGAATTTCTTTCCTTGTTATACTGAAGCCCTTGGTCTCCACAGAGTATAGTCATCTCCAGATTTCGTTCTATCTTACTCTCTAAAAAAAATCGAGTGAAAATTTTCACTCTAAAAAGAGTGAATACAAAAAAGAGTGAATTTCGAGTGAATTTGGAGTGAATTTGGAGTGAAAATGCTCATTTTCACTCATTTTGGAGTGACGTCAGGGATCACTCGAAGATTTTGGAGTGATCCCTGACGTCACTCCAAAATGAGTGAAAATGAGCATTTTCACTCAAAATTCACTCCAATTTCACTCGAAATTCACTCTTTTTTGTATTCACTCTTTTTAGAGTGAAAATTTTCACTCGATTTTTTTTAGAGAGTACTAGATGGTTTGATTCCAGCATTTTATCAACAAAAACAACAACAACAACAACTACTACTACTACTACTACTACTACTACTACTACTACTACTACTTCTACTACTGCTACTACTACTACTACTACTACTACTACTACTACTACTACTACTACTACTATATACTACTACTGCTACTACTACTACTGCTAAAGAAATCCGCAAACTTCTTTTTCCTCAGACCAAAGGTTAATTCTAAACAAAGTAATAAAAGAGGTTCATGTGATTAAAACAAAAAAATGAAGTCCGGAATCTCGGGTAAACCTCGTAGTTCCTTTTTAGTCCATGTTGTATCCATGTTGAACTTAGTGGATGGAAAGAGATGTACTGACTTTTGATGTTGTTGTTTTCTAATCGTTAGAATAATTCTTTTCTGAGACTCCCCTGTCTCTTGATCTTAGAATTATGTCATCTCCAGATTGATTCCAGCCTTTTTCAACAACAACAAAAAAATACATACAAACATACAAAAACATAAAACAAAAAACTCACAATAAGCGAACAAGATATATGTGTCTTTTCTCAGCCTTAAAGTTCATTCGAAACAAAAATTAAAGAACCTGTGATATAAAAAAAAAATGAAGTCCAGAATCTTGAATGAACCTCCGAGCGTGCTGAGTTCTTACTTCGTCCATCTTGTTTCAGCTGAAATGTTAAATTTAGTGAATGCCATGGAAGAATTAGTTCAAAGCTGAAAAGCAAATTACCATGGAAACGGGCAGAACCAATATAGTCTGAACGGGGAACAGAATAATCTCATTTTGACCCAATTCTAAGTCCCTAATGCACGTAGGGCGAATGAAAGGATAACACGATAAAACTATCGCCATTCATTAAACGCGAGTGAGAACGTGTGACGTGTTAATTCCATTGCTGAAAACGGCCTCTAAAAACACATCGGTTCTCCATTAATGGTGATTCGACGAAATCAAGAAAAAAAAAAACACCACATAATTTAAGGCAGTGGTTGGTTCATCAACCTTCTGATTTGTTAACGCTTGTTGATCCAATCTCTTCATTAAAAGGTCCGGCAAATGACACCGATGAATTGCACGAGTTTTCCTACACCAACTCTGAACTGAAGGACGCGTTCATGAATAGTCTCTACAATCTGAGATTCGAGGGATTTTCCGTAAGTACACTGTTTCTTAATGTCTCTCCCTCACTTTCACTCGCTGTAAATCATGCAATATGCGGGGGGGGGGGGGGGAATGCCAAGAATACACGCATATTCACAGAAGTATATAATATACTGTACGTACACAATGGTGTCACATACCAACCTCTTATAATATTCCCTCGTATGATGAGATCTATGAGTTAGATTCTAACCAGTATACATTTGTCATTTTGTCCATGTCATAAGGTCACCTCAACAGCATGGTCATGTGCTACATTTTGTTTTCTTTCAAACAACATGGTCGATGTGTAAATCTCTCTAACAGCTTAAATACCGAAGATATACAGATGGAAAAAATCAATATTTTCCATTAGAATACTATATAGTAGCATGTACCAACAAAAAAGAAAACTCTGTCTGTGCTTTGTTCAGCGATTCAAATATTTTAATATCTGTCTATAACATGCTTAAGATTACTATCAGTCTAATACCTTGCTATGATAACACTGGCGGTCTAACTGTAGAGTGATGTCCATTCATGAATAATGCAGCAATGATAACAAAGTCATTGCCTTTTTTCTTAATAAGATGTGTTAAGGAAGATTTTAATGTGTTGTTATTTTTTTGTTGTTGTTATTCAATTCAATTCAATTCCATTCATTTATTTCATTCTCATTTTCTTTCCAACAAAACATAACACGAGGTAAATCAGAAAATCCATCATAAGCATGTATACAGTACAAAGTGCGAAGGATTAACGATATACAACAAACTAATAGAGATGAATCATGTATACATACGGGAAAATACAAAGTTATATTTTGAGGAGAAAAAAAGAGAACTGAGAGATCCACTAAAAAGCAGTGCTTGTAGATTGTAGACCACTCAAGAATTTCTTCCAAAAATACAGTACTTCACATACAATTACAAACACATTACACACAACAACATGGCATAACTAAACTAAGGAGATACAATCGAACGGAATGGGACAAAAACAAATTAGTGGAAGAAAGGGAAAGGAAGAAAGAGAGAGAGAGAGAGAGAGAGAGAGAAATGAGAGAGAAGGGGGGGGGAGAGGGGGGGGAGAGGAAAGATAGAGAATGCCTACACGCTGAACAAGAGAAACGGAAGAGAGAATTGATGAGGTGCTTCGAACAGCTGTTGTTGTTGTTGTTGTTGTTGTTGTTGTTGTTGTTGTTGTTGTTATTATCATATCTATCACTACATTGCCATTTTTATTACAATGAATTGTTTTATTTTCATCAGTTATGATGTAGCCATTAATTTTGTAGCTATTGTTCTTGTTATCATTAACTATCATCCTAGTTATTGTCAAAATCAAGTACATGTATGTATCTTCGTTATCAATGTTTCAATCGTAGTGACTATTATTGCAGCTCATTTTTTTTTTCGCTGCTGCTCAGGGCTCAGTAAGTTTCACAGACACTGGAGACAGAGAGGGACTAATCGAAATTCGTCAAGTGAGAGGTAAACACACTTTACGGATTTTATCGATTTCTGTACGATTAAATATCTTTAGGGTAATTCCAATTTTCCCATATTGACAATATTTGCTAATATAATGAAATAGCTTCATTGAAAGCTTGGCTCTTCACAGGAACCTTACTTACTAACAAACGTAACAATCATCAGTTATCCCCTTGTACCTTTTCTCTCCCTCTCTTTTTTTTTTCTTTCTCTCCCTGTCTCTCCGTCTCTCCGTCTATGATATATAATATGGATGTTGTGTTCAAATAGAGAAAGACAGACAGATTGATAGGTATTTACAATTCTTCAATTCTTCCCATCACATGCCCAGTTAGTTGGTTTATTGCCGTCCAGTTATGTCACAAAATATAGCTGGAAGTGCTTTCTTTCCGTTTTTGGAAACCATGCTCTTTCTTATGCCACTTTTTTCTCTTTTCCATTTTAAAAATCTAAATTTGTAGTCACGTCTTTTTTGTTGGTACAGAGGAGAGCGAAAGAGTGGTTGGTCTCTACGCTTTTCAGCAGGACGACTTGGCGGGCTCCGAGCTGAATATCACCGGCTTACAGTGGGCGGGTAAGTGTCGTCAGCAAGACACAAGAAAATCACGGCTAAAAGAATTTGACTTGTTCCGTCTCTGTACAGAGTAGCCCAACAACTGCAAGATGTGCATAACATGCTAAAGAGCTGCAAGATACTTAGGGCCTCATGATGAAATAAAATGAAATGAAATGAAATGAAATGAAATGAAATGGAATAATTGTTGAGGTATAGCTGCAGAAATATTCGTCCTTTCCCAACTTAAACAACTGACCTTGTCCATAACATATTTCTATAACTATATCTAAAAAATTACGAATATTGATATTAACAACAACTGATTTTTATAAGTCAACCTTTCCACATTCCATGCCCTTTCGCTTTCTTGGACCCGGAAAGTCAAGAAGGTGAGATATCATAATTCGGTTCTTCGTAAAGATTTGGACGCGAGACGAAAAGGTCGAGAAAGCGAAGAAATTGTTCGTCTTTTCTGTGGCACGTATAGGGAATAGGCAAAGCTCGAACCTCGGACGTGTTCATTGAGAAAATACAGTGCGGAATGCCTGACTTAAAATGGAGACGCTGATACTCTTGGGAAGTCATAAACACTTGGTATAGATTTGTTTCATGGATGTTAGTTTTTTGTCTTCGTAAGTTTAATCTTGATTATCTGTTATTTGAATAAAAAATGCAGGTGATGGTCCGCCCAAAGACCAGACGACAGAAGAAATAGTGTTTGCCACGATTCCTCGGCTGTATCTGTACGTGTTTGGAGCTCTGTGTGTGGCGGGAATCGTCTTCGTCGTCTGCTGCTTCACAGTGACTGTCCTCTACTGGGATCGATCGTAAGCGTTGCCATAGTGACGCTCAAAGCTGCAGTCATCTTGACTGAATGAGATATGGAACAGAATCTTCGATAATTTTCATTTTATGAAGATTTTGTTAAGGTTCATTGAGTGCTGATTGTTGAACTGTTAGTGGATATGATTGATGTAAGAATGATTAAAGGACACGATGAAAGGTAGTCATGGTAATGACGAAGATGATGATGATGGTGATAAGGTGATGATTGATGTTGATGATGAAGATGATGATGATGATGATGAGGAGGAGGAGGATGGTGATGATGATGATGGTGATGATCGTGATGATGAAGATGATAATAGCGTTGATGATGATGATTTATATCTGTCGAGATAGGATGAAGGTAATGGGGAAAATGGAAGCTAAAAGTCCTTTTACACTTTTACACTACATAGGGCATTTTCCCGCGCGTCGACTCCGTTTCTCGTCATCGGCCAAATTGGCTGTGTCGGCATGTACATATCCATCTTCCTAATGGGCGTCGGCAGTGATGTCATCGGGGCTGACAACCAGGTCATAATCTGCACGGTAAAGACAATGTCGTCATCCCTGACGTACATCGAAAATTCACTATGAGAGTTCAGAAATCAAAAATAGTTCATAATATCTGCAAGAGTTACCGCTTTCTAACGAATCAAATATAGGCTGTTACATGTTGATGAAGTAGAAGATAATCGAATGCTTTGCTGCTTTGAATAATCGTCTATGATTTTCATAACTGGAACGATTACATTATTCATTTTAAATTTAGAAAACAAAGAAAACAAAGAAAACAAAGAATCTTTATACAAAGAATATCATCCACATGTGTACGATTAATTGCCATAAAATTGCGTGGTCTCGGCTGCTTTATTGCAGCTCAAGATTCGAAAGTTATCAGTGGCTGTGATATATTTTTGATAAGTTGCTAAATTCAAATGTATCAATTGTTAATCTATAAGTGGTAATTTTAACTGGAGCATGAATAGGATGTTTCGTGTTGAATTTCGTGACTTTCGGTACGGAACGATTTTGTTTCATCGTTTTCACCGCTCCATTCCCAGGTGAGAGCGTGGACGATGACGCTGAGTTTCTGCTTAGCGTATGGCGCCCTCTTCGCCAAGATTTACAGAGCCCATAAACTGCTGGTCATGAAAGCGAACTTGTGGAAACCGGTAAGATACCCAGAGGGGGCAGGAACTTCGTGCATTTGTGCCATAATTAACAACTCTTGTTTCATTTAAAAGCTTTTTGACTAACGTCTTTTGGGTTGATGTCACTGATGAAAGTTACCAAGGACATTTTTTTTAGGGGGGGGGGGGGGGGGGGGATGCTAGCATGTGATGCACCATCCGTTGGAAAACTTCTACTATATAGTCATCACCTTACGACAGGACGCTTACTCCCATACAGTAGGATGCCGTGGAAGTGAATGTAATAATGTAATATTAATGATGTAATAGAGACATTACAATGGTGTTTGTAATACCATTGCCATTAAGCGTGAAAAAGAGGATGGGTAACAATGGCATCAAAATCATTTCTCTTTCTTCTTTGTGGGTTGCACTTGGTGACAAATGTGATTTCATGAGAAATCCATCTCATCTTAAATGACCTTTAAACAGAGCTGAGACACCAATACAAATAAAGTTTTTCTTTCTCTTTTTTTTTCTAGTGGGAATCATAATCAATAAGCTTCACTATCTAGCCGGTACCCCCATCTCCATCCCACAAATTATTTAACACTCAAAAGATTCACTACTTTTCTTCTCATCAAAAGTACAATGTACCCTGCATGCTTTTTATCTACTTATTATTATTCACATCTCGTTCATTATTGCGCGTATGTCAGTATGTGGTACTGATTTTGTTGGAGATGGAGAAAAATTTACTTATAATTGAACTTGAACCTGAGCTTTTGGCTTACCGACGGGTAAACATGTTCGTCGGGAGAATTCATTAACTTTTCCTGTCACACGAACAAGGAATATACGTGGCACCTTGATTGTTCATGAGACGGTTGAGATGTTTGTCAGTTGATTCGATTGTTCTCTGTTCATCCTAGTTCTAAAACATAAAGCCATCGCACACTATATATATCAACTTTGGGTCTGATTTAAATAAGCGTGTTAATTCTGAAGCTATTGTGATTTATTTCGGATCCAAAGTCTGTCAGTCATGCGACCGAAAGTCGTACAGTGTGCGGCGGCCTATAGTCAATCACACTTTACGAAAATAAGCAATGATTCAAAAAGACGTTCCTACCAGCATGACCAGTCAAAATAGTTGAGAATCGAGTTACTTGAGACGGGGCATACCTCTAATAAAGCAGAATTAGAAATCAACACCGTCTTTTATTTGTGTTGACGTTACAATACAGGGTACTCACCTACCGTCGATGATTCGGTCATTGATGTCGCTGGTGATCGTCTGTCTCGTCGTGCTCATCGTCTGGACCGTAGGGTTTCCGATCCAGCGAGAAGTCCTCACAGCTTGGAATGAAGTAATACATTGATATCACAGGCACTGACAGGGGTTGGCAAGCTAAACTTTTTCCAAGGGATGTCTAGGCCTGGTTTTATCTTTGTGGCAGATAGTGTATTCGATATTTTAATAGAGCCATGAAAATAAGAAAAATTAAAAGAAATAAAACAGCTAGTATCTTTCGTATCTCGATTTACTAGACCTCGTAGCTGGAACTATTTGAAAAACTATATTAACTTATCACTTTGATGTGTAGCCATTAAGTAAATCAAACATTATCATGACATAAAAAGCAGGAACATAATATAAGAAATCACAGACAATATTTAAAAATATCACGTATATTTTCCCGTCTGTCATCACTGTCTGAAAATGACGATGAGATCCAGATCTGATGCTAATTGTTAAAAAAAAAAAACTTCCAGAAAATAAAAGTACCTTTCTTAAGATGATACATGCACATTCTGTCTCCAGCGTGGAATCATGTCGTTTTAATTTGCTCGTGTTCTTTGCAGTACAACGAGGACGAAAATACGCGCTACTTCTACAAAGTGGAATACTGTCTGCGAGGCATGGGAGTCTATTTCGCTGGTGCCCTCATGGGTTTTCTTGGCCTGGCTTTGCTGCTTGGTGAGAGAACAAGCAAACTTGTCATTCTCTTTGAAACTTGATATACCAAGAATTCATATAGCGCAGTAACGAAGAAAACAGCATCACATTTGTAGGATTTTAGAGCCTATAACACATTAATGAAATCATTTAAGACAATATGTTTTATTTCAATCGATTAATTCTTGAGTCGAGTTGTTTTTATTGCAGCCAGTTGACAATCAGTTCCAGGACAGTTCTTGTTCAATGACACCAATCGCAGGATTCGAGTTTGAATCTTGACGTGTTGTAGGAGTGCTGAGAGTAGGCGCCTAAAGTTCCATCATCTTTTTTTCTGGCTCAGGTGCCTTTCTGTCCTACGAGACGAGGTCGATGACCATCATCACCCTCAACGACACGTTCGTCACCGGCATCGCCTCCTACTGCTCGGTCACCTTCAGCGTGGTCAGCGCCCCGCTCGCCTTCATCATGAGCAACAATCCCCCGGTCTGCTTCCCGACCGTGGCCGCCCTGACCTGGCTCGGCGTCAGCCTCGTGCTCATCATCGTCTACACCCCAAAGGTTGGTTGAAAGTAATTTTCCCTCTTCTTCTTCTCCTCCTCCTCCTCCTCCTCCTCCTCATCATCGTCGTCGTCATCGTCGTCGTTGTCATCACCGTCATATTTTTCTCTGGTATTTTATCGTCAATTTTTATGCCTCCGCCACGAAGTGGTGCCGGAGGCATTATGTTTTCGGGTTGTCCGTCCGTCCGTCCGTCCTTCCGTCCGTCCGTCCGTCCGTCCTTCCGTCCGTCTTTCCGTCCGTCCGTAATGAATTTTGTGGACAAGGTAACTATCAAAAGCTGTTGAGGTATCCTGATGAAACTTGGCATGTATGTGTATTAGGGGGTGAAGTTGTGCCTATCAACTTTTGGGTGCATGTGCTCAAGGTCAAAGGTCAAAAGGTCAAGGTCAAATACATAAAATTTCACTATTTCCACCATATCTATGCAATGCCAGAAGATATTTTCTTGAAACTTAGTGTATACATGTATTACCCAATTTAGATTCTCTGGTGAAAGTTTGGGTCATGAGGTCAAAGGTCAAAGGTCAAAAGGTCGAGTAAAAATATTAAAACTTCTTTTTTTTCTCTGTAAATTGGAAAATTGTTCAAGGTATCTTCATGGAACATAGTATATATACATGTACTGACTGGCAGTGATTATCTAGAGAATGTAGGGTTCATGGGGTCAAAGGTCAGGGGTCAAAGGTCAAGTGCAACACTTCAAAATTTTACTATTTCCCTCATGTTCATGCAATGCCAGCAGGATTAGTATTTTTTTTTTTTTACACTTGGTGTATGCATGTGTAACCTAATAGAAATTCTCTGGAGAGTTTTTTTTCTTTTTCTTTTTTTATTGCCTCAAAGGTCAAAAGGTCAAAGATCAAGTGAAAGTGCTGAACTAACTTTTTCCTCCATATCTCGGAAGTGGCTCAATTTATCGTGAAACCTACTGCATATCTATGCATGTTCTACCTGAAAGTGATTATCTTATGAATTTTAGGGTCTAAGGCCAGATGAACATGGTAACAATTTACTATTCAGTACAGAAATTGCACTTTTTCTCCATACCGGTACCATGAAAATTACTCAATGCATAAATGTATGAATGGGTCAAAGTCAAGTTAAAGTCCTTAAATCCCCAAATACATGCTCTCCTATTCATCCAATTAAACCAAGTTCAAGGAAGGTGAACATTTAACACATTTCTGACAAACTTGTCATTTCAATATTTTGCCAGTTTTGTGAAAATGTAATCACACATTGTCCACATGGACTATCTAGACCTATTAGGAGAATCATGCATTATGGCGGAGGCATACCAGTCGCCATAGCGACATTTCTAGTTTTTTCTACTTCATTTCTGTCTTCTGTTTTGTCTCTTTGTTCGTCTCCTACTTGAATTGTGTCCTACGATTAGCATCGTGCATGGTTTACCTCCCGCTCTCTCACTCTATTCATTTTTCCATTCATGTCTTTCGATCTCAATCTGTCTGTTTCGTATCATCCTAAGTTCCCTTATTTTGATTTTATTTTAACAGCCAGAATATACAATTCTGGGATATTAATTCTATTTCCATATTCCTCAAGTTCCATGCACTCCGTGATACCTGGTGGCAGAGTCGAAGCGAAATTCTCAGATGAGGTTCTTTTATCCATCCATTTCTATTCATCTCCATCGTTCTATTTCATATCATCCAAATTTCCTTAATTTGTTTTTATTAACGCCGTCAATTTAAACTCAACAGCCAAGACGTACAATTCCAAAATATTAATTTTATTTCCATAATTATTCCTCAAGTTCCATGCTCTCCGTGATTCCTGGGGGCAGAAGCGAAGCTCTCAGATGAGGTCGATTCAGGAGATCTATGACGAGGAGGTTGATGAGGAGACCAAACTCAGACACAAGATCGACGAGGTTGGTTCTAACTCCCGTCTCTCTGTACCTTCCTCTAAAAGACTCTCATGAAGACACGTGGCTTAAAGCGTTACAGTTAACTTTATTAATTCAATTCTATTCAATTTTCAATATCACGTAAAATATGATTGTATAACTATATAACCTGATGTTGCCAGGGCTACACAATGTGCTGAGGAGCATGCACCTTAAAACCACAGATTCGTGTGTACTGGGTTGAAGACTAACCAACTTTATGTTTAATCAACTTCAACAATTTAATCACAGCAAATTTAATTGTATATCAAAGAGTTTTTGATTTTTTTCCCCATTTTTTTTTTCATGAGGGGACTGCATATTACAAGCTCTGCTTTTTAGCAGTCCCCTCCTTTCCAGCAATTTTGTTTCTGCCTTTACCATAATGATATACAATTTATTTGTATCTTTGTTGATAATTTACCTGTGTCTTTAGTTCATTTCATTATGTTCCTCGCATTATTGTACTGATTTCCTGACATCTGTATATTATACGAACATTTCATAGTATTCCTAATTATTTGTTTGTTGGAAATGAAATAAAGCAACTTGAAACAACTTGAAAGAGTTACCTTCCCATTCTTTCACGATGTTTTATTAAGAATTACCGTGTTTGAAAAAAAAAGCTTTGATCCAGTTTTCCAAACTTTATCGAGCCTTTCACTCTGACGTATACACAGGTGGATCGGGACATTGAGGAGTTCAAGGCCGAGATTCAGCGGCGTAAAGCATTCGGCGGTCAGTCCCTCTCCCGTGGAGTCGGTCTGTGGTGCTTCGGCAGCTACCTCCAGCTCAACTTTGGTCACCGTAAGATTAAGGTGCCTTCTGTGCACACCCAGATGAGGAAGCCCACTGCTGGAGAGGGGACAGGTGGATTAGGGGAGTACGACAACCACGCCATGGATGCCTCCGACTGGGACCTCACGGCTAGGCAGAGGGGCAGGGTGGATTCTACTTCACCAAGACGTAGGCCTCGAAGGGAAGGCGGGGCGGAGGATGAACAGGAGGACGAGAAAGATGAGGATGCGAATGGCACCGCTGCTGATGGGCGTGGTCCTATTGCAATCAATTTCACCTCCAACTTAACCAAACTTTAGAATAAATTGTGTGTGATGTATGCAGATAAACGTTAACATAATTATATGCATTGTATGGGGCACATTAAGTAAAGCCTTAATTCCGCACGTGTCAACTTATTATACTTGGTGTGATTACGTGAAGTTAGTGTTTATTTAAAATTTACAGGGTGTAGCAAACGTTTGTTTAGCGATCACGATCGAGTTGTGTTTGGTGGTAGTAATGGTGACGATGATGTGCAATTGCAACGCACAGTGATATGAGCACTTCGACGAATAGCGCCATGAGTATCTCTTTTCATAAAAGTCTAAAGTGGTTACCATTTATTGTCATTATTATCATTATTAGTATTATTATTAACATCGTTATTATCATGATGATGATGATGATGATTATTATTATTATCAGTATTAAGTTAGCAACATTAAAAGCAAAGAGTTTATTGGCAAATACTCAATTGACATTATTCATAGTGTGATTAATCAGAAAATAGTATTAAATGTCACGGGGGGGGGGCAGGAAGAACTCTGGGATGTGAAATGGGTCGTGAAATGTGGAATGTGTTAATATTTATTGGTCTTGGCTTTTAACACATATTGTTTGACCGTTGTAAACTTTGTTGCAAGTGTAAAGGTATCCCACTAAAGGGTATCTCACTTTTAGGCTTCGTTAGGGTTCGTAAACAATCAAATAAATTTGATTGTCGCAAAGAAATTTTGAACATGTTAAAAATTTCTTTGCGACAAATTGTGACAAAAAAAAATGTTTGTGACAAAGAAACCTGTTTGCGGATATGATTTCGATTGTTAACGAATCCTGACGAAACCTAAGATTAGCTACGTTTGCAAACATTCGGCGCTCAGTGAGATAACCCCTTATCTAATGTACAGACAAAGTTGTACATGCCGACATACGGGTGTTCGATGTGTAGACTATAAGTCTTGTTAATCTGAGTACGTTTTCTTTCTCTCTCTCTCTCTCTCTCTCTCTCTCTCTATCATTCTTTCTTTAGTAATACAGTATACTTTCTTTTCTCATGAATTCTGAGGTAAAAGTCTAAATTGTATCGGACAGTATGGTACGAATAGTTTGTGCAATTAGAATTGTCAAGCATTATGGGTGTATTCATGTCACGTGTTACAAAAATGTCTTTGCATCGTCTCTTACTTTACGTAATGTAAATCATACCACAAAAAATAATCTGTTTTGTGTAAGTAGCATGCACCCTGTGAATACACCCTGCCTATGCCATAAAGATATATACCAAGACATATTTGTATATTATTCATGTATTAACACAAGAGAACGAATAAAAATCATTTCTCTTTAGCACATTCTCTAAAAGTAAAGCAGTACTACTGATGTATCATAATAATCATATACTTCCCCTGACTTATAGATGTCTTAATGATCTTTGTGTCACTTAAACTGACAATAAATTGCCTAAAATATTGCAGGGTCTATTGTGATGCCTTTAATTGACTGATTTCTGTGGAAAATAAAGGCTTTTAAGGGAGAGCTAGTTAAAGATTATTTCAAATGTCATTTCTATTCTGCGAGGGTGCATGATCCGCAATCTCAAACTTACTGTTCTATCAGAATGTCAGTCTTTTTAATCAAATCCTGTAATCTCGATAAGGTATGTAGCTGTGTTGCACAAATCTTGATGGTATGTCAATAAACGTCGTAACAGTGACTTCATTAAGCACAACACTTTGTTTGATATGTTTTCATGTTGTTTATACGTTGCTATTTTATTATGAAAGGAATGATTGTAAATGATTAGTAAGATTTCATGCACTTATACACACATGACATATATTATAAATACACACACAGGCACCAACATGCATACAGTATGCATAGATAGATAGATAGAAAGATGGATAGATAGAAAAAATAGATAGATAGATATATAGATAGATAATTTCTAAGTATTTTATGCATGTTTCTGTTACACGAAAGAAGAAAATAAAATTGTGTTGAGGAGGGGACCAATAAAGCTTCAAATAATATGAGGACCAATATAATTATCCCAAGATCAAATTTTCATCTTCTTATGTTTCAAGAACATAATCGTGGATCTTTGTGATCACTGTTATTCGTTGTATGTACTTGTTTCCTCCCTGTACTTGCGTTTTATTTTCTAGTCCTTGATCAAAATTCCGAAATTATGTTGCATCAGTCATCCATTTTTAGATTGTTCAATAATTATTTTTATGTTAACATGTGTGTCATCGAATGTGAAAAGAAATATGTTAGTATCTGCACTAAGGGATATCTGGCATAGATCTGTGAACGTTGTAGCATAATTTCAAAGCTCCCCTAGATCGTAAAGCCCCTTAGGGTCAGAAAAATAGCCCTGTTTCTCATTGTTTCGCAAACAAATTGCACTCCCTCTCCCTCTTTTTGCCTTTACCTAACGACGGAGCAAGAAACCCAGATACCAAACTCTTTTTTATTGGTATCGATCTTTCACGTAAAGCAGTCCAAAGTATGCAATCGATAGAGCCCGTTTGTTCTGGTTTTAAACCCATAATTCACTGTCTTTCCGGACTTGAAACCAGTTCCATCAATTATTCAGTGACTGTTTTGTTGTAGATTTGAATAGGTCGTTAATACAGGTGGTCCATCAACGTGAGACGAACTTTTACCCCCACCCCCCTTCCCCGGGACCCCTGGGTTGCTGGTGTAGTCAAGTGATGAAGTATTCCGCCAACCAGAATTCTTGCTCTTTAAATAGATGTCTCTGGAGTGTAAATTCAGGAGAAATCTTCGACCGATTTGCTCTAAATTAAGAATACTAGCACCTCTTATTGACTAGAAATGTGTGTATCATCGGCCATAGAAAAAACGCCAAGAATTGCATTTGATATGCATGCACGTTACGATGCAATTAATATGATATCACACGTGAAAAAAAAAATGTGAACGTTTGATTTGGTATCTATGGACTTTGAATCGACAGTTGTCTATAATCTTCAAGTTTGTAATGAAAGATCAGTGGCATAATCTGGCTATCTGCGCTGAGATGAGAAATAGATGCAGCTGTACATTCGATTAATCGAAAGTTCATATTCCGTACTAATATTGGATCAAGAGGAGTGGCCATAATGTTTCTAGTATTCATGTAGATGTAAGAGATTTGATTCAGTCAGTCAATAGGAATTCCTGAGTCATTCTACAAAATGATGCTTAAAGGGATCGTATAGTTTTGGTTGAGACCTAATTTGAGGTTTCTAACATTTTTGGTGAGATAATGAGAAACCTCGTATGAAATATGAAAGAGCATGTAATTCTATGAGGAATTTAACGTTTATTTGATGAAAATTGCTTTTGAAATGGCTGAGATATCCAAAAAACAGCAATTCTAATAAAGTGTGGGACCCACACTTTATTACGATCGCTTTGTTTTACTTTGTTTTTGGATGTTTCAGTCATTCCAAACCCGATTTTCATCAAATAAACTTTGAATTCCTCTTAAAATGGTATGCTCTGTACTATATCATAAGTGTTTTCATGGTATCTCACAAAAAGTTAAAAGCCCAATTCTCATCTCCACCAATACTGTACCATCCCTTTGATAGATCCAAAGCCGGGTTTGAACAACGGCTTGATTCTTGAAAGATCTATTGAAAATTATCTCTGCACTGGCGTAAGAAATATTCTTTTGATCGAAAGTAGGGATATATAGCACCCAAACTATGGGTATTATGCTGCCTAAAATCAACTTCACTTAAAATAGAATAAAGATAGGCGACAAGATTATAGAGCTTGTTTCAAATGTGGAATAACTATCTGAAGTTTTAACTTGATTTTTTTTTTGCTGAAAATAGATATGACATAATAGCAGATATTCGATCTACTTGTAGTGTGCTCTAAGATATGAAACAGATTATAGAAAGGAGAAATGCATTGTCTGCTAAGTTTCAACATCTAGGGAGGTTTCGGGAGGATGTATGCGATGTGATTAAAAAAAAAAATGTATTCTTCATATTACATGGAATCATATCTGTCTCACCTAATGTACATTCGAGCACCACCTCATATAAATTACTTTAAACACCAACTGAACACACTGGCACACACACACCTGTGAACGAGGACGTGTTCGTTATTCCGAAGGTGCGTTAATCCAAAAATGAAAAAAGTTCGTTATTCTGAAGATGCGTTAATTCAAATATGAAATATTCCGAAACAGAAAAATTCCCTGTACTTATGATATTCGTTAATCCGAAAAGAAATAGAGTTCTTTAATACAAACACTTGTAGTGTTATTCCTAAGGTTTGTTATTACAAACACACAAATTACCTTTACCTATTATGAGATAGGGTTCATTAATCCAAAAATGGGAAAAGAAAAGTGCGCACTAACGATCCTTTCAAATTACGAACCTTATTCCATTTTCGGATTAACGAACCGTTGGAAAAACGTACTGTAACCGTGAACGAATTGAACGCATACACTATCTCACCTCGCGGCCAAATAACAAACCAATAAACAAACAAACAAACAATTAAATAAAAAACCTCACATAGAATTCACAATCTTTGCATTCAAGTATGCTTACAGGCAGAACATTAACAAATTCACATGTGAATAAAATCACTAAATCATACACGATGCGATGCTCTTTACCGGTACAACGATGATACACGTTAGATGTACCTTTTTATCTAAAACAATCCTGAACAATCTTTCAGCAACTTTCATCACAATATGGATTTTCTCTGATGTAAAACGCACATGGCATCCTTTTTCCTTTCAATTCGATCATATTCCATGAGATTGTCCGAATCACGGCAAGACGTCCTTCTTTATAGAGTAGAATACAATACACAATAATAATAAACATAATATTGCACTATATAGTTTTCATCGAAAGACACCGCATTTGAGCCACTTGTTGGGAGCTGACAACTGTAAATCAGTTAAGCTTATAATCATCACAAGCAACTGTATGGACTGTAGCTGACCCTTTTTTGTGCATGTATTATGGTACTTGTAAAGCACTTATGCAAATTTTGATGGCTGGTCACAGAGTTTAATCATGCCATTTCCATGTTTATAATGCTTCCACTGGTAGGAGATCAAGAGATGAGTCTGTCGAGAGTAACCATGGTAACGTACCTTACTGAGCAGACTCGGGGTGGAGGACATACAATGTAGGCCTATATCTATTTAAGGTTGTAAAATACACTGTAAATTCACTTCTTCTACATTTTAGACGCTGTATGTAATGATAAGTTGAGTAGAAATTTATCTGTATATACCCTAATTCCCTTCAAGATATAGGATGATACAAATCACCCCCTCATTTACAGGTTCAAAATGCGTGTATGACAGAAACACTACGGTCATGATAAAAACTGCGATATATTTAAGATTTTGAGAAAAAAGTGTGCTTACTTGCTGACTAAATAACTCAACCCAAATATAAAGGAAACTAGGAATTACTGCATTCAAAAAAAGTGTTATTGCTGTGTGATTGATTATCATCAAATAGACAATATTTGGGCATCTGGTTGGGGAGAATCCCATGTTTTGTAAACCAAATGGTTTTCATTTACATTGTAGGAATCATACCGTCTGACGCTGCAATACCAAATACTTAATGATTTTGCACCAGCTTTCATCTTCGCATCTTTGAAGATTTCATTAGTCATGTATTGTCCCAGAAGAAAAAAAAATAGAAGAGGTAAGTGAGTAATGCCCGACGATTCAAACATTTCTCAGGTTTCCATGGAATTCGAATCATAAAGGCAAATTCATACATTGTGCATTATATTTCGAAGGAAGGGAACCTGGGAGCCTGCCACGTGCTATTTGAAATTCTCACAAGATGAGGGCGATTGTAATATTTTCATTGATATGATAATTTATTATTATCATTATTATTATTATTATCATTATCTTCATCATTATTACCATTATCCCACTGTGTGAGAAACACAGTGTGAACACATTGTGAACACAGTTTGAACACAATGTGAGTCATGAATTCACAGTGTGAAACAAAGCATTACTATGTGAACACTGTGTGAAAACCACACCAGAGTGTGAAATCATCTTCACGCTGTTAAATTCGAGCGTTTTCACATAGTCGACTGTGTGAAAACACTGTGAACACACTGTGGGACACTGTGTTCTTTCCAGTAGGGTATATTATATACTGTGAAAATTAAATCTGACATAGCGCAGAACATCAAATCCCATTGTTCACTAATCATGATTGACTCATTAATCTCTGTATCTTCTATCTATCTACAAAGCGGATAAGGTCATCGGGATGTCTTTATAAAAGAAATCACTGTCTGCATATTTGATAAATGCATATTTGTTTTCTTATCTTGGAGTAAGTTTCAACGTTAGTAGCAAAGCACGCTTTTCCGGGACTTTTAAGTGCAATATCATATTGCACGGATAAAAATGCAAAAAAAAAAAAAAAAAAAAAAAAAAAAACCGCATTAACATACTGAAACAGTATACAGGTTCATTCATCACAATGCATGCGATATTGGGTGTTCAAGTTACAGTTGCATTTTAACTTTTATATAGACAATGAGCAGGTCTCATCTATTGAATGTTTTTGACGAGACTTGCCAATTTGACTGCCCCAAGCTGGATGTGGGGCCACCCGACGTCTGGCCAGGTTTAGGTGTTCTCATATTATTGGCAGATCCGGCTAGTTCTGTCGTTGATATACCATCTGAACCTTCCCAAGCTAGCGACCTCGTCATACCCGGTGGCGTCGGTGTCATCCTGCGAGAGCTACCGACCCGCTGTCCCGGAGTCCAATTCGAGGTAGATGCCGCCGGACCACCGCTCTCGCTTTCATTGGGTTCGGAGATCACGTAAGTGTCTATCGTAGAGCAGCGGGATGACGACCGTTCCATACGATCTCGATCGCGACCAGAGGAAGCGATCCTGCTGTCGCTTCGACGTCGAGAGTCGAGACGTTGGTTTGCCGGGGCCTTGCTGATAATCAATTGTGATTCACCGAATGAAAAGTGGTCACTTGACACTGCGGGCAGTTTGCGTGACACTCCAGACGTCGAACGCGATGAACCCGCCGATGACACCCGAGTCGACTCCGCAGACGACTCACTGTGGGAAGGAGTCAATTTTGGATTCAGACGATGACGATAAGCAAGAGTCGGCTTCGTCTTCGTCGTTGGTGTTAACGACCGCGGAGGAGTCAAGGAAACTGTGGTGCACGAGATGACATCAGAGTCGGGTGACTCTTTACCGCGTTGTGACCCGGCTCCACCTCTGACAGTAGTCAGTGACGAGGATGTCGAATCCCACTCCTGATAAACGGAAGAGTCAAAGTGTTCTCCTAAAGCTGCCGTGATTTGCTTCAGATTAGCAGCGGCACGGCTCATCTTGGCCGATGTCATGCTGCTGTTGTTGAATGTATACGCCGGATGACGCGCTGTCTTACCGCCGTTCCCCGCCCCGTACCCTTGTGACTGTCTCCTCCATGCCGGTTGGCCAGGACGGCTCTGTTGGCCCTTTGGTGGGGCTGGATAGATGGGAAACCCATTTGGCACGCTGAACAAGTCGATGATCTTTTTGGCGCTTAAATTCGCCGCTCCTATGAGATATCTGTCTCGAGTCCGAATGTCAAGGGGGCGAGGGACAAAGGCGTATGATTGTCCCGCTCCTTTTCCCGGAATCAGGTGCCCCGAGTTGTTATACGCCGGTCTTCTCTCATAGATCGGGATCCGCTGGGGTATCGTACGCACCTGCAGATCTAAGTCAAACGTCACTTTCTTCCTTGTTCGTGACGTTCCCGACGTCGATTTCGACTTGCCCTGGCCGTCATCGCCAACCGGCGCGTTTCCGGTCGGTTCCCGAGGGACAACGAGCATGTCTGATGACTCTTCCGTTGTCATGCCTCCATGGAAATGACTGAATGCAGTAGCATCGTGGGAGCACACCTAACGCAACAATATCCACAAAGACAGTCTACAGGATTAAACAAATAATATCATGTCTGTTTCAGGTCTTCTAATATCCAACACCGTGCCGTTTCCGTGGATGTTACATGATTTCACACGTCTTAATCCTCCTGGTATTATCGAAACATGAAGCTATACAAATGTAGATTCACGCAACTTACAATGGACGTCAGCACAGAGCTTGCATTTCTTTCATTGGCTCGCTCAACTCAATAGCACTCCGTGGGATATTTACTGCACAAATAACACTTTATAGTTGTTCCACACGAGCGATTTTCTGAATAGAATACATAAAGCAGGTCCATTTTTCATAGGCAACGTGATGACGTGAATTCACATGGCTCTTGTTATTTGCGCTCCATTCGCTTGAAACATGCTGCTTACAATAGGTATATAGCCATTGTTTAGGTTTTTTCAACACACACGTGCATCACAGATGATCTTGACTTATGAATCACCAATGTTATACTGCGAAGATGCAATAGTTACCAGAATGAAAAAAAAAATGAGAATAGTTTTGTCAGTTCACCGTGACAAAAACTAAGCAGACCGACGGACAGGGGTTAGGTGTCAATTCCCGGACATCACCTCAACTGACTGTTGAGAAGCACTATAATGTGCATTCCGATGTGATATTAAAACGAGACGAGGCTGTTTTAACAGATGCGTATTCTGGCAGGTTGGCGTCCCTTAATAATGATCTTCACTTTGGATAAACTGGACGGAGAGTTGACAATGTCCAGTAATTGTTCATCCGATTCCGTTATTACTAGTACATGATAATTGTCGTGAACAAGGTTGGATGAGCTGTGATCAGAGTCCACCTCTATTTGTGTTCTCGCTTTGGTCCCACGCTTAGCCTTTACTGTGTATATAGTAAATCATTAATTATATTTGAAGTCCGCATTTCATGCAAGGACAGCGCTGTAAAGTTGCGATGTCATGTCCGTTGATAAAGACGCCACAGGCAGAACGTCTGAGTTTGCTTGTCAACAAACGAGGTAGTTAGATCAATCATGCGAGGATTAAACAGTATGTCAAAACTCGGCTAAAGATGTTGACTGTCACTGTCACTTACACGCAGAGGAGTTTCGAGTTTTCACGTAACAAAAAAGTCAAAGGACTTAGCTGGTTTGTGCTTAAAATCCAGTAAGAGAGACACTGTCACGGCTGTGTAGAGTTTACCGGGTCGACCTACTATTATGTTGAACTGTTGATTAGGAAACTGTTTCACCGAGTCCTTGAAAGTGAATGGGAAATTGTTTTCAGATGACGATGACAATTGTTCCAGCGGGCCATGTGTTTGACCACAAGTCAATATCCACTTGATCGGCGGCACGAATGAACCGAAGTGAACGCTTGCTAGCAACCGAATGGGAAAATGCTGGTCATTTTCCGATCCAAGGAAGCCTTTGTAAGTTTTTTATATAAGTTTTCCCTGAATAACTCAACAACATGAGTAAGTCCTCGCATTATTGAGATGTAAAGCCGTCTTCCTAGCGACGATCTTCCGCGGCATTCTGTCGTGAAATAGAAGTCTTACAACTCCGTCTCTGTTGAGGCTCATCTCTACTGGACAAACGAGCGAACAAGACTGGGGTGACAAGGTCGCAGATAGACAGAGCGCCCCAAGAGATCAGTATTTACATACAACTAATAAGCCCCCAACCACACCACCAGTCCGCCTTTTGCCCCCCTCTCATTGAGTTCTATGTCAGTAGCTCCGTACAGACTTTACTACCAGCGTGCAACCGATCCAACATCAGTAAAATTGAAGAAGTATCTTGCTTGACGATAAAAAAGAAAAAAATATATATTTATCTATTGGCAACTTACTGTTGTAAACAACACGAGATGCAAAATATGTGCCATAACATGCGTTTGGAACAATTTGTATTTGCTAATGAGCTCTTATCTTTGACATGGCTTTCAGGGCTAAGTAAACTCTGACTGGCCGATAAATATCAACGTCATGAAGTGTTTAAATCTAATTTCAGCGATTGTATACTCCTTACGTAAAGGTTTCAGTAACTTCTATAAGTTCAATTCTGGGTTTGTTTGTTTTTTTTTTTTCGTTTTGCTATTTCATTAATTCATGTAATTTTGACACCGAAGAGAAGACTTTTTTCTGCATGCGTCTTGACAAGAGCCAAAAGTTTTCGAGCTCGCTTAGGAGTCGACGATAGAACGCCTGATGATGTGGTCTTGTATCTGAGAAGTCAACAATAGGCTGTATCATTGGAGCCGCTCATTCGTTGAGCTCTATTGTTAATCGATCGATTGATGTGGACAAAACACACACACACACACACACACACAGTGAGGAACGATCGGATCCCCCTAGCCCTGTCTCCGTGAAACTCTCAGGAGGAGTTAATGGTATGCATGACACTACGTACCACGTGACCGAGTGTTCTAAGCGTGTCCGATTCGCGCTGATAAACAATCGAAAGGTTTAACAACAATTAGTTACTTTGATCAGTTACATCGAATTACCATCAAATCGATGTTACATGGTAGTGACTTTGTTCTTAGCAGTATCTTCAGATTAGCAGGACAAACAAGCAAACACGCTTGGAAATCTTTATTTGTTCTGCCTTAGCGGTAATGTCAGCTGTTGCCAGCCTCAACCATTTCCAGATAGTGATATCACAAATTACTTCAGGCAGGGAAAGAGCAAATCCCAACCAGTACATGTTGTATAATAAAAGTATAAAGGTAAAGTATAAGCGTACATTCAACGATTTTTTTTTTCTTTTAATTCCCACTGGCAGGTAGGATTGTATCCCAATTTTACCATGTCCATTGACTCGGTTCAAGCTAATACATGTAAACTGGGAGCTTCTTAACCTCTTCGGGTTTTTACTCGCAAACGTACAGATAAAGAATCTTACCCGTAAGAGTGGAATCGTTATACGATGTAAGCAGAATAGCTGGTATTGACGGTTTTACTTTCAAAAACCTGTTTTTAGAAGGAAAAATTTGCAAAATACGATCAACAAAAAGCAGGAAGAAGTATTCCACAATAAGACAGTCACGGTTCGTTGTTGCTGCACATTAAGGGTGAGTAATGTTGTAAAAGAAGGGGAAAAAAAGACTGATGTCCGATGACATTATTGAATTGATTGAATATAACTGATTTATTGCATTTTGCTTAAATACATTGATAATGGGTTGATTGATGAATTAATTGATTTTACCATTAATTGAAAACTTGATTTCCCAAATTGATGCAGTATGCTCATGATATGGGTAATAAGCATACAATAATTATAAAGAAATAGGTTAAAGGTTGATCGGAACGTGCCAACTGATGCCAAGCTAGATACCTTGTGCATACTCGCCGTGGTCAGAGGTTTTGACATTCTCCGAAAAAGTGAAAAAAAAAAATGGCTTGAAAGATCCGCTATCAGAACCAGGCCCTTATCTTCTCAAAGCTGACTAAAACTCAGTGTCAATTGAATGAATGCAGCAATATCAGTAGAACACATCAGTGAAAGTTTGAGGAAAATTGGACAATCTTTTCAAAAGTTATGAATCTTTTAAACTTTTGGTGCAGTCATCACTGAATGAAAAACTGCCACAGTTTGTGACGAAAATACAAAGAAAATTCAACATTTTTTTTTTTTTCGAATGAAAAGTATACGTTCTCCCTCCACTTGCTACTGACATCTTGGTTAAAGAGGTAAATAATATTATATATATAATATCATAAAAGCACAATATAGTGTTTTTTCATTGTGCTGGAAATTGCAAATATGTTGGATTATTTCCTTTATATTTTCTTTATACGTTTTTCATAATATGAAAAACGTATAAAGAAAATATAAAGGAAATAATCCAACATATTTGCAATTTCCAGCACAATGAAAATATGTTACGTCACAAACAATAGCCTTCTCATCTTTGTCATCAACATGTAAGAAGAAGTTTGCGAGGAACGATTTATTTCTATTACCAATGTTACTCACCAAACTGTGAGGGCGCTGTTTTGATTGCAGAGCTTGTTTTTACCCTTAGTTGGATTGGACGGAAATAGAGAGAATTACAGGCAAAGAAATAGACGAATACAAATTTCATCTTAATGCTGCTCAAGCTGCAAACAGTGATAAACATAGTGATTATACAATAGCTTTAAAAAAACTTTCTAAACGACCTCAAAGCGTTGCTTGCAGTGTGATTATACTATCTATATCAGATTTGATTCAAGATCGGGAGGTGAGACAATCATCTCGCTGGAGCAAGTACGCTGGCGAAAGTTCACATTGCGTTTCACGCATTACAGTAAATATGACCGGTGCAGAGCTTCAAAACATTACATTTTTGTCCATCATGCAACCATTACCATCACTGGCACCATTGTGTTGGTGACATACTGCTGCAATGATTATAAATATTGTTGCCATTGCAGTTTGCTTAATGTTGGAAGAAACGTTATCACCGTCCAGATTATCATCGCTCTTATGTTATCATCATTCTTGTATCATCATCATGTCGGTATATTATCATCACATTATCATCATGATGACCATCATTATATGATATGAGGCGACCCAATTTTTGGCTCCTTCCAAGTGTCATCATCATTATCACCACTGACACTAATGGTGAAATTCTGTTTACAACCGTCACCGTTATTCCTGTGTTAATGCAAATAAAATCATAGGGTCACTGCGTCATGAGCTAGTCAAGTCTTGTCATCGTGCAAGATATATTACGCCCTCTGCGATAGCACCTCGTCAGTATTTTCAAGCCCTGTTGGGGCAACGTACTAAATATATATATATCCAAAATCGCTTGAGACGTTTTCTTTTCGTTTCGTTTTTTCTTTGTGTAATCACTACAGAAAAAAAAGTATGACGAGACCCATTATGCAAATGCTGAGAAAACTTTTATTGCATACACTTTAAATGATTGTGTTCGCTTTGCTTGTATTAGTAGGGAGCTTTAGATTTTAGACGCGCGGACGTTCAAAGGAAAAAAACATGATCTGAGCTTGCGCAGTAGCGCGCGTAAAGTCAATCTATTTTTAGCTTGCGTCGCCTGAGTTGTTTACTACGCGTACTGGGCTATTTTCACGTCCGCACAGTTTGCGACGCAGAGAGCTCCTTCATGCACTGATCATATGGGGGCGCGATTTATTTTTTATACGTTGCGTCCCAGCGTAATCTAAAGCTACTTTTCCCCACGACGCAGGGAGAGGAGAACGTCCAGCGCAAGCGTCGGCTCAAACGTCCGCGCGTCAAAATCTAAAGCTCCCTAATAACTTAATTACTTCACATCTGTTATCCATTCTTTTTATCTATAAAGTGCATGACGTTAGCTGTCCCATGGAAATACAACTAAAAATATACGTCCCACTTCAGTGTTTAGCTTTACAAAGATAGGTCAAGAATTTGATAATTATCAATCTTGTAAATCCAATGGCATAAAGAGTGTATAGATCTGCATGTATTATAAGCCTAACGAAGTTGATGACTCGTAATGATGATGAGGATGATGAGGATGATGGTGATGATGATGATGATGATGTTGTTGATGATGTTAATGATGATGATGTTGATGATGATGATGATGATGATGTTGATGATGATGATGATGATGTTGATGATGTTGATGATGATGATGATGATGATGTTGATGATGATGATGATGATGTTGATGATGACAATGATAATGAAACAGCACTTATAATAGCCTCATTTATCCTTAGAAACATTCAAAGGCGCCCGGCTCCCACAGTGTGTCAAACATCATTTACAAAGTTGCGCGAAAAGTATTTTTACGTAGTGGTTGTTAACAGTTATAAGTAAACCTTGTAATAGACACGATAGACATGACATTGTTGTTTCTTTCTAAACATGATACCGCTACAATATTTATTTATACAAATGATGTAGCTAAACGTACGTGGATAGGTCTTGAAAAGGTAACTGTATATACAGCGCGAGACGGAGGGAAAGTGCAGTGACCCTCAAGGTTTACGTTGATTGTAATGGATAGAGAAAAGCAAGCATAAACAACAGGAGGGTAGAGAGTATCGAAATGTGACCCCCCCCCCCCAAGAAAAAAAAGAAAAGAAAAAAGAATGTATTAATATGGAATTCTAAATTTCATACAATTCTTATGAAATCTTCCCCCAACGCACATACGCCCACTCAAGTTCAAGTTCATATTTATTCGTTTTTTCCACAATATACAAACATAAATCTCACTTTCTTAAGTGACAAAAACAATGCATACAATTGTACAGAGAAGACAACAATAATAGGAAAAAAACTAACAGTAGCGATACATTGCAATAGTTGCTAAGATAACGAAAGTGAAATAGTTTTCAATATATGCACTGTGTAAAAAAAAACAAAAACGGAAGGACCCACTAAAAAGACAGAGCTTGTAGAGTGTGGGCCCCTCTTGTATTAGAAGCCCGATGCAAAAATTGAATTGAAAACAGCAAAATATCCGCACAAAAAGTTCGTCACAAAAAAAGTTTGGCAGCCCACTAAGAGACAGACGAACAAACAGTTATACATAAAACAACAACAAACAGCAAATAAAACAACAACAAATTTTCTTTCCATCATAAAGACTATTACTTGTAGGAGGAAAAACAAGAAAAAAACTGATTGGACGACACAAGAGGAAACAAGACTATAGCGTGATCAAGAGGTAACAGAATAGACAGGAATATGCAACACTCTTGGCTCTTGGCTCTTAAAAAAAGGGGGGAGGGGAAATATGGGGGGACCTGCTAGTGACTAATCAGTGGGAATCAGTGGGAATGCTGGAGGATGATTGTTCCAATCCTTGTGGGATTCATTTAAGAGTTCATTGTATATCTATTGTTGTGTGAAAATAATTTGCCTCAGAATGGTCTCATATTCAAGTAATGTGCAGTTCAATGCTTCTAGGTTAGCATGCCTGTACGGGGTGATCGTTAATGGCCCGTTCACGATCGCCCCGTCACTGTACAGGCATGCTAACCTGGAAACATTTATTATAAACGGTCGCGCCGTTACTGTACAGACAGGCTAACCTACATTGAACTGCACATTACTTGAATATCAACAATAGATAGGCCTATATAATGTACTCTTAAATGAATCCCACAAGGATTGGAACAATCATCCCCAGCATTCCCACGATTCCCACTGATCAGTTACTAGCCATCCCCTTTAAACACATGAACTTCGATGATTTCACCTTGAGATTAATCCCATCAAAGGGGGGGGGGGGGAGGGGGAGGGGGAGGGGAGCATTGTTCGTTCACCCAAATACCACCCCCCCCCACCTTCCCGTCCAGAGGCCCCACCCACCCTATTCCTCCCGCCCACACACACTCAAAAACGTTCCGTGGCCCCCATAAAGCGTTATAATACAAAACTTCTCATGTTATGTATTGTATTGATTAAACTAATACCATCCTGTTTGCTGGATTTTTCTCTGTTTTATTAAAGCCCCTCATGGAGTGCCAATGCACTTTAGAGTAACGTGCGAGAGAGAGAGTCAACCAACCTCAAATGAATGGATAGCTGCTGGGCAATTTATTTTCAAATTATCTTAACTCTGGCAAAATTATCGTCTGACAAGTCCCTCAAGGTCCCGCGAATATTCAAACAAAAGGAAATGAGTAACGGGACACACATGTTGTCCGAGTCGTGCAAGTTTTCAATCAATTTTTATTAGAATCACCAGGTAACGGTTAATTTTAGTCTGTGATCATTCTAATCATCAAACCGGTCTGAAATCTGAAAATGATACAAGATAAAAAGCTAAATGGCACTAAGCGTTATTAATTTTGTATAATACCGTCCCCTCTAGTAAGAGGAAAAACACTCTGTCCCTCGGATAGGACATAAAATGAAGGTCCCGCGTGTTGTGATAGAGTCACAAAGATCCTGCTTCATTCATTCATCGCAAAGAGCAGGGTGCATAACCCGGTGAAGTGGTCCCATCTCACATCTAACTGGACCCCACAGAAGATCCGCTAGTACAGCTGAATATGGACTATCAACCATCTTGTCAGATGGAAAAATGAAACAATAAACAAACAAACAAACAAACAAACAAAACCATCCATCCTGCCGGGGACCACTCAGGGAAATGCCTATTGTAGCGAAGTCAGCCCGTCCTCAACGGGTAAGCATGTTAAGGAATGGACAAAGCAGCAAACTGGTTAAATGCCATTTCAGTTGTTTTGGTTTTTTTTTATCACATTACACAGGGCTCGACATTAACGGCGTCTTGTTTGCCCAGGGCCAATAGAAATTGATGACGGACCATCAAATTATCAGAAAGACTATCTATTTGGTGGTCCGATCGAGCACTTAAGATTCAAAGGGACAATTAAGTTTCTGTTTATTTTACGCCACTACATTTTTTTTTTCAGGGCCACCGAACTTCAGATTTAAAGATTTTAGTGATCCGAGCAGACCACCAGAGAAAAAAATAAGAGTGTCGAGCCCGGCTGTATGTATGTATGTATGTATAATATATGTATATATATATATATATATATATATATATATATATATATATATATATAATATATATATATATATATAACATATCTATATGTATTTATATATATATATATGTGTGTGTGTGTGTGTGTGTGTGTGTGTGTGTGTGTGTGTGTAATGAATAAGTATTCATGTCAACCCTGAAGAAGACGTATGTATATATATATATATTTATATATATATATATATATATGTAATATATATATCTATATTTGTGAATCTAATTCTCAGTGGGCTTCCAGACTTCTTCCACTTCTTTTTTCTTTTTTTCCTTTTGTATTTATGATGCTTCAATTAATCTTCCCATTGACGTTATTATTCCAGAGGGGCCCACATTCTACAAGCTCTGTCCTTTTAGTGGGTCTCTCCATTTTTCGCACTTTAAGCAAAGTTATACATGTACCTCATTTCGATCACTTCTGTTTCTTTTTTTTACTACAATGTATAATTACGATAAGGTTCTCAATTGTTGTACATTCTTTTGATACATAATGTTCTGTTTACCTTATTCACTGTTGTAAAAAGAAGTGTAACTTATATGTTTTGTCGAAAAATGAAATAAACTTTGAATTGAATTGAATTGAATATATACGTCGAAAATTTGGATAGAATAAATAGCACTGCTGGACTATAAAATGCATTACTAACCCTAAATACTTCGTCATCTGTACTGGTACCAACACGCGGACTTCAAACATCATTATTGTATTATATTGTGATATTATATAGGGCCTACATAAGATACAATACTTACGACATACGCATGCATACATAATGTGTATACAGTTGGCGCACAGATGCCACATACTCGACGCCTAAGATATCGCAGTAATCAATTCCTACTTTTCTCTCTAAGTCTCGAATAAAAACTGTTTTATTTTGTTTGTTTGTTGTTACTGTTGTTTTTTTTTTCTGACGGTCAACCACATTCGTAACTGAAAGAGTGAAAAAAAAACTATAAACAATGTAAGACCTGCACTGTTTGCTACATTGCATACACCACGCTACACACACACACACACACACACACACACACACACACACACACACACACACACACACACACACACACACACACACACACAGGCAAACATTGCATGCGATTGTATCAACCAAGTAGTTGCACTGTGCATATCGAAAGACTTTGAACATAATACATGAAGCAATAAAATGGAGCAAAAAGAGAGAATGAGAGAGAGGGGATATATATATATATATATATATATATATATATATATATATATATATATATATATATATATATATATATATATATATATATAGTTAACGAATCAGTAGAAGAAGAACGCCGTAAAAAAAAATAAATAAATCCTAGATCTTGAAGATCTTAAAAACGGAGCATAGCTCTCAAATACTGAAAGGCAAGGTCACACTCTTCATCAGTGCCCATGGTGTGACAAAAGATCTTAATCAAACCCGTTTCTGAAACAGACATGAAAACACGTCTGATCATGGGCAAAGATATATGGGGATATATATATATATATATATATATATATATATATATATATATAGAGGGAGAGAGAGAGAGAGAGAGAAGAAGAAGAAAATGGGACGGTGGGCGCTGAATTGTAGATCGATATTTACGTCAGTCGGGAACAAACTAAATATACAATAACGGATTTTCATATCATTTGAAATTTCCTTTCATATTGCGTAAACCAAACTGAGTCTGGTGAGAGTCTATTTTGATGGTTATCTTTCCCATGTGTATAAATATTGAACTACAGGCCGACTTGTGACCAGCGTTGCACTTTTACATTGTTCATACTCTCTAATTAATTTCATTTCAATCAATAAGCGCGCTTTATAACTTCTCGATTTAACGAGGAGGCGTATCGACGGCCAACTTGACCCTACAGCCACAGCATCACGATGAGGAAGTATTGTGCGTACGTATTTCATGCAAATCGCTCTCATAGCCAGAGGGAATGAACGACTTCACACTGACCATTCATAATGATATACACAATATTTGTTTCAACGTCACTTATGAGCCTGTCTAGATAGAACACGAATTTCAAAGTGTCACCCAGAAGCCGAATGGATTACTGCGTGATATCATGATGTACATTAATAACTTGTCTCTTTGACTCACATTCTATTCATCCATACCATTGCATCACATTGTATTCATTCACACATGATTACTCTGCGACATCGTTTTATCACTCTCACAGAAAAATTCAAATTCAAATTCAAACTTTATTTTCACTTTCTTTTTTTCAACAGAATGTATAAGAAACAATATTATGAATATGACATGCGAATCGTTGAAAACATACACAACCAGACGGGATTAACAACATGTTCATGTCTACATGATCAGTACAATAAAGATACATACACTCTATATACACTCTGAGAAAAAAAAAAGTGGAGGTACCCACTCAAAAGATGCTATTTTCGCAAGAGCATTCGAACTAAATGAAGATATTGTACAATACATACTGAAATGTGCTTAACGACCATTTTTTAATATCACATTTCATTGTTGTTGTTTTAAGATCAGTTTGTTCTCGTATTCCACGCTTTGAAGAAAATGTTCAAACAATACGTTTTCATAAACAAACAAACAAACAAACAAACAAACAAACAAACAAACAAATACAATCATCCTGAAGAGAAATCAGGGGGGGGGGGGTTTCATCAACGCTTGTCTGTCGGCGCTGACAAATTTCAGCAAAATCCTTGGTTTTGATTGGCTGAGATGCTCTGGTCACTGACTGTTACTACGGTGATTCAAGTTGTGAGCGCCGACAAACGTTGATGAAACACCCCCAGGTTTGATTTGCAGCACAGTGATGATTTGACAATCTCACTACACAGACGAGATATATTGATGTGAAAGTACGAAGAAGTCTACAAAGATGCAGAGCTTGTAATTCAGCAGATTATAGTAATAACAATTATGATAATCATTATTGTTATTAATGTTATTATTATCAGTAATAGTAGTAGTAGTAGTTGTTGTTGTAGTAGTAGTAGTAGTAG
The DNA here is from genome assembly GCF_040938485.1 of Diadema antillarum. NCBI lineage: Eukaryota > Metazoa > Echinodermata > Echinoidea > Diadematoida > Diadematidae > Diadema > Diadema antillarum. The sequence goes on along the minus strand of NW_027272147.1, from coordinate 84,714 downwards.
CAGTAGTTACATAGTAGTAGTAGTAGTAGTAGTACATAATATAGCAGTTATTGTTATTATTATTATTATTATTGTCATTATTATTATTATTATCATCATCATTACTATTATTATTGTTATTATTATTATTATTATTATTATTATTATTATTATTATTATTATCATTATTATTATTATTATTATTATTATTATTATTATTATTATTATTATCATTATTATTATCATCGTTTTCATCAACATCATCACCACTATCATCATCACTATATCAACGAAATCCAATCTGGAGTAAAAGGGAAAACGCTTGAAGAGAAAAAAAAAAACATTCTGAAATGAAAGCATTCAGACACCGTGAGAGAGATTTTATGTGACTTTACACTTCGGTACTTTGCACAAAGCGTACTCTGAACCATGTAACCAAGAAAGAAAATTTGGGATAAAGGAAAAGAGATAGTATAAGAGAGTAAATGAAGGAAGGATGGAGGAACGGAGTATAAAAGAGGTAGGGGAAGCCAGGCAGGGGGTACCTCAAGGGGGGGGGGGGGGATATCAATAGGAGGCAGAGGGGAGGAAGGGGTAAAGTGTGGAGAGGGAAACCTCTTAACGCCAGACATGAAAACTAATGTATAGCATGGTCATATGTACGATAACGTCTAGCTCAGGAGATGGTATGATAGCGAAATTCAATTGATGCAGAAAGGCGGAAGTCAGTCAAGATAGGAATACAGGGATCTTCGTTTAGAGTGAGGCGAGTTTCTATCAGTGCAGATCATGTGTTTCCACTAAGAGGCCTATTGGTAAGACTGATTCGACTTGAAAAATGTGAAATACAAAATATTAACGTCTGTGTCTCTGCCAGAATACTCGCAGAAAATAGCGTAGCAAAATTAGGCAATTGGGACTTCAAGATGTCTACCAATTTTTGTATAATTTTGAGACATATTCTATCTTTCATATTTAGATACAGTCTCAACATTGCTATACATAATGACATGAGTGATTTCAAGATATCGACGTTGTCGATTTAAGTTTTCTGTGATAAAAAGATAATTTTAGTTTTCTTCTGAATTTATATAACGACATTCAGGAAACAGCTAAAAAATGTATTTTGATATTGATATAGACCTAATATAGGCCTTTATTTTCATTATGATATATATATATATATATATATATATATATATATATATATATATATATATATATATATATGCGTGTGTGTGTGTGTGTTTGTGTGTGTGTGCGTGTGTGTGTGTGTGTGTGTGTGCGTATGTGTGTGTTACCTAACAGTGACAGTAAAAAAAAAGTTATGTGATGTATATTGATAATTATGATGTGATGCTGTAGTTGAATGTACACTGTATATACATTTTGACAACTAAAAACTATGTGTATGCTTTTTGATAGCAAACTAATGTTCGTGGGAAGGAAAGGGGAAGGTCAGAAATGTACATTAAGTACAGAAGTAGCGTCGGACTACTAACATACTCTGTTGTGCTTCAGGAAAACTAATGGCTATACTGTACAGACTGCAGTATCATTAACAATAATGACTGCAACTAGGATGACAAGGACAGCGATAATGACATACAATATAGGTAATTCTATGAGAGAAAAATAAAACAAAAACAAAAGCCACTCTTATCCCGTTTTCAAGCAGACTAGATTTGAATTGAGGTAACTCGGGACAGGGTGCCTCATTTTTTTTCTTTTACTTTGATGGATCTTTCTTTCCCAATTCGAGCGTCAATTAAGCACCGGAGCATCATGCATAAATCAGGATGTATTCCGTGATCAATAGAATGGCGGGAAGATGTGGGGGTGGGGGGGGGGGGAGGGGGAGGGGGAGGGAGGGGGAGGTGATGGTCCTAGATTTTACTGTAATTATAGACTGCCTCTCCACAAATTTGGGGAAGCTTAAAATAGTTGATTTCGTCGGCATATCGCAGAAAGCCATCTGCCTGGATACTTTCACTACTCAGCCATGACAACTCATCCTGCCCATCAATATTTCTCCGAGCTGCGATACTCCTTTCTGTACATATCATTCCAAAACATCCACATACATTATCTTCTACCTCTTATGTTTTCTGTCGTCTAGTGCGCTCTACTTTTATCCTTTCCCTGTGTCTTTTTGTATAATCACTTCACGCTATATTAAAATCATACAAATGTTAGCTTGCATATTGCGGAAACTAAATTCTGCTGCCATTGTCTTGAAACACAACAGAATACATCATAGTAGATGAGAAAACTGATGTAAGTGTTTACAAACGATTACTGTATAGGTGGGGGGGGGGTGCTCATATTCTACTCTTGTATATCTTTGTTCATTCACTTTCACTTATTCTGCAACTATTTCACCAGATATTTCAAAACGAAAATACATTATCCCCCAAATAATTCCCTATATCAAATGATTAAGGACAAAATACATCAAAACAAAAATGCATTATCCCTCAAATAATTCCCGAAATAAAATGATTAAGGACAAAGTACATCTAATCATCTCTCAGTTATAATAGCAGATAGCGAGTTTTCAGTACACAGCGATTTTTGTGCTTATTATATTTCTCAGAGGAAACTTAAAAGGTATTTGAATAAAACGCTCCTTTCTTTTTCTTTTTTTTTAATACATAAACTTGCAGCTCTTTTTTTTTTCGCCAACCATTCTCATCCACCGACACTTCCGTTGCCAATTGTTGGCCTCTTTTGGCCTCTTTTCGCCTCTTTTGGCCTCTTTCCACCCCCCCCCCCCCCCCGCCTTCTCCATCATACGCCCTCTCTGTCGAACAACAGACAGTTTCACCTGTCCCTCCCCAAAGCTTTCAATCACACTCGTCGATATCTCGTTACGACAGAGACCGAGCGAGACTCCTCGTTTCCCACGATCTGCGTACCTCGGCCCCTGACGTCCCGCTGGCATCGATATGCGTCGCGGAGGTAACATCATGCCGCACGCACAGGGAAAATTGTAAAAATAAAAATAGTTATGATCATCGTGTGGGAGGAGACGGAGGTACAAATTTCATCTCATTCACACCTTAGTGAACTTGGATGTTACACTTCAGACTCTGCCTCGTTTGGCTCGACCGCATAGTTTCACAGAGTTTAGCAATGATCGTTACAGTTAAAAAAAAATAGATTATGATTTCTTTTTCTTCTTTTGACGAATAGACGTTAAATATTCTGCCAGCAGCGATGTCGTCCGGACCACCTGCTGACGGAATGGCTGCGAAGAACGAAACGGTGCTTGATATAGGAGACGAGGTTGGAGTGGAAGAATCGAAAGAGAAGAACAACAATAAGAGCAATACTGAACGGATTGACGACATTAACGATGAAACGGACCATGCGACTGATAGCAACGGTGGTCATCTCTTGGTAGACGTTGGAGTTCGGACAGGTCCACGTCCGGCTGAGGGTGAGGTATCTGGCGCCCAGAGTCGCAAAATAGTTCCCGACGTCTCGAAAAAGAAGGCGACCGAAAAACGCAACGTTATCGGTCCAAAAATCGACAAACAACGGAGCGCGCATCTAAACGTGCTGTCGAGAAGAGAAGCAAACGTGAAAACCTTCAACAGATCAAAGTCGGACAAACGTGATATCGAGTCAACGAACAAGTCGATGAGGCCGAAGAATGAGTCAAAGGCCAAACGAAAAGCTGAGACCACGAATGGAGCCGAGACGGCCACCACTGTCATCGGGTTGTCGAGTGACGTGAGTGGGAGTTCCCCACTACAGGTGGATGGCACTCCTCAGGGGTGTGTCGAGTCAGACAGCGATCCCTCCAGGTTGTCCGGTACGGAGCATCCACCTGATCCGACACCTACCACTGAATCGGAAGAAACTTGCTCGAAAGGGGACGACCATGCATCGACAACAGTGCCCGACACGATCACCGACTCCCAGTCACAGTCAGGACCGGCTGCGACATCGCCAACGGCTACAACGTCGCCATCCCCTGCTGGACGAGCCACGGAGTCAAGGCTGTCGATGACGGCAAGGAATACCGACTCAAGATTGTCCCTCACCGATCGAATACAAGATCGAGAGAAGGCAAGAATGATATCAAGTCGACAGCTTGCTGCATCGCAGAGACTCAGCAGCAGACACTTGCAGGTAAGGACAGGAGTTCTATATAAGGGTTTAAATGGGATGGAATAGTTGTAATACTTTTCTAGAAAGTTACTGCCTGAGTGGCAAGTTATTGTTTAAAAAAGTGAATAAAAATGTCTTTTTGTGTAAAGCTCCAAGCTATTGATTAAATGGTTATTCATTGAGTCACATAGCACTGATGTGACCATCTTTTCTTAAAAGTTACTAACAAAATTCAACCTTTGGTGATTACAACAAACTAATGATACAATCGATACAGGTTGCGCTGAACTGATGACAGCATTGGTTATTGTGACAAAATAGCAGGTCTAAAATTCATCATTGCTTGTTTATTTATCTATTGTATATCTATTCTATTTCATATTGCAAGTGACTGTTCTTGCATTACAAAGTAACACACATAGAAATTGATTTTGATGGGAAAAAGTTTTATTGCAGTGCAAATGATGTTACTGATGAGAAAGTAATACAATGAAATAGCAAATCTTACCAATGCACGATTAAAAATGAGCGAAAACGGACAAATGCTTTTTTCACGTTTTGCATCTGATTCAATACTTTTTTCTTACATGTGTAGAAAAGGTATTACAGTGTCTGCACCTGTGAATAATTTAATATAGTGATATTGCAAGTAATTCCAGTAGATATATGATATGTATGAATCTATAACATGGTATTTCTAGATAGCTCTTTGTATGATATTTCATGGTAAACATTCATCGCAACTACATCGTACTTCAGAGAGAGAGAGAGAGACTATTGTGGCAGCTGTACCATAGACATATTGGTGGACGACCATGTTTGCATTCATTATAATATATATATATATATATATATATATATATATATATATATATATACATACATATATATATATATATATATATATATATATATATATATATATATATATATATATATATATATATGACCCTGCACCACAAAACACACAAAAAGTCGCCAGACATGGATTTTTAGTTCAGGGCAGATTCTAAAAGAGCAGACTCTAAGCTTTAAAATGATGTATAACTTAATTCAGTTGGATTCTCCTAACCTATATCAATATTGGAAAGAAAGCACACACTCAGGAAAAGTGTGAACTGAGAAAAGAGGCTCTGAAGTACAGTGTGTATTCCTTTACCAAGTCGTGCTGCCTGTGCGATGGATGGAACAAAAAAACAGGAAGTAAACCACCGGAGTAACAACAATGAAGGGATTATCAAATTGAACTGAAATTGAGCATGCCTCATTAACACATTCTGTCCATAATTAATGCCAACTTTCAAGGGAGTAGCATCATCCTTTCAAAAGTTATTAAGGTTGAAAGTGAAGAGTGTGCACAAGGTTTCTCAGAAATGAAAATTGGACTCTTAAGACACATCTAATCACAGTATTCTACAAAAAATGTTCGACATAAACTGCTAAAAAACACACTTTCCTGACCGTTTTATGATTCCAACTTTTAACATAATGTAGAAGAAGAGTTGCTCTATCAGAAAATATGAAAAAGTCAAGATCGGCTAAATTGACCCATTTCATCTATCTTCAGTCCTCACTCAAAATCAGTGTGTGCGACTTTTTATTCGTTTTGTGATGCACGGTCACATATATATCTGACCTGCCCAATCATTTCATTACGTTGTAATTATCGTTCCTCAAAGAGATGACATCGCATCATTTTTTTTTCTTTTTCATTTGTACCAAGGTGAGAGCCTTTTTCCCGACAATCAACAATAACAAACTGCCTTTGTTTTTCAGCTTTCTGCAAAATAGACCCTTAAATCTCCAAACGAGCAAATTTTAAACGGGTTCAGACGGATGACAACATGTCGATATCTATCACGTAAACGATAAGCCATTCCATGGAATCATTTTCATTAGTTGTTTTAATACCTGCCGTGTGTGTTTGAAGTCGACAGTGATTCCACTCGCCTCACTGCGTCAACACAAATCCGGAGCAGAATCGGCCGATCAATGATCGATTTAAGAGGCTGAGGCAGCCCGCTCTGCCGTAATCAGATTAGCGCCATCATCGGGCGCTTATTGCCATGACAGCGGCCTGATTTTTTTCCCCCTGGTGTGTGGGTGTTTTTATAATAGTATGTGTGTGCGTGCCTGTGTGTATATGTGAGACAGATAGAGAAGGAGAGAGAAAGAGAGAGAGAGAGAGAGAGAGAGAGAGAGGGGTGATTGTTATGTGTTTATGTGTATGATCAGTAATTTAAAGTAAATGAGGCCAAGGTATGGTAATGAAACGAAACAAAGCAAAAACAAGTACATCGCAGAAAGTATCTTAAAATTGCTTTCTTTTTCTATCTCTCTCCAAACAATGTAGCATGTGATCGTCTTGTTGCATTTAAAAGCATAATTTACCATTTGCAGATGAAACAAAACCCAGCATAAGCGCTTCAAAATAGTTCTAAAAATACTAATGTGAATTAGAGATAGAAACATTCCAGTGCCACCACTGTAAAAACTTAATGAACCAATATAATCGATGTTAAATATTGTTTAATATACAATATGTGAACAGTAGTTATAATAAAAATGTTTCCAGACTAAATCATCTACAGTTATGGTTTATTAAAGGGGATGGCTAGTAACCGATCAGTGGGAATCAGTGGGAATGCTGAGGGATGATTGTTCCAATCCTTGTGGGATTTATTTAAGAGTACATTATATATCTACGGTTGTGTGAAAATTATTTGCTTCAGAACGGTCTCATATTCAAGTAATGTGCAGATTAATGCCCCGTCACTGACCAGGGACGCTTACCTGGAAACATTAAACTGCGTATTACTTGAATATGAGACCATTCTGAAGCAAATAATTTTCACACAAGAATAGATATATAGTGTACTCTTAAATGAATCCCACAAGGATTGGAAAAATCATCCTCCAGCATTTTCACTGATTCCCACTGATCAGTTACTAGCCATCCCCTTTAAGAAAAATAGTGATTTCTAGTTAGATTTTAGGCTTCATTGCGAAAATTCTATATGGTAGGATGTTTTGTGATGCAACTGACCTACACATAAGTATGTATCGAATGTGATATCTTGAACATATTCTAAATCACTGCTCCCAAAGGTAAACTG